>NW_011889268.1:181462-182401 GCF_000151845.1 Pteropus vampyrus | reverse complement strand
ACGCTGTGTCCTGCAGACACCCCGCTGTCACCCCGCTTTCCAGGCCCTCTGCGCAGCTCACCACGACAGTCCCTTTTCTCGGGGAAGGATCGGGGCGTGTGCATCGCCAGTCGGGGAAACGGTCATGGGATGTCAGGTCGAGCATGAGAAATACAGTCGGTGGCGGTGCGGTGACTGTGTGTGGTGCCAGGTGGGGACGGGGCTGATCGGGGTGACCGCGTCGTGAGTTCTGTAGATGTCTAAGCGCCATGCCGTCCACCTGCAGCTGAAGCAGCTTCGTATGCCAACGGCGACAAAAGCAAAAATTGAAAAGAAGAATGAAATGAAAAAATGTTCATTATTAAAAAAAAACAAAAAAAAAACGCACAGAAAATCCCTTTTCTCGGTCCTCGGGTTTAGTCCCAACGTTCATTGCTTCTTTCTGACGTTCCCCCTCGCTGTCCCGGGGCCGACGCACGTCCGTGACCGTGAGATCGAGCTCTCTGAGGCCCTCACGTGCCCGCGAATGCGTTCCTGGCCTTCTCGCCGGCTCGCGCGGTCCCCTTGGCTCTAGCGGGCTCCCCCCGTGTGACCTCCCCGGTCACCGTCTGCGCTTCCCATCCCCGAGGTCTCATGAGCCCTGCCCTGCCCTGGCCCGCGTCCGAGGCCTCCCGTGCTCGAGGAAACATCGATTTCAGAAATCCTGCTGTAACTTCCATTTGGCCTCCTGTTTTCTCCACGCGTGGTCCTCTTGGGTGTGTGCGAGGCTGTTACTCGTCTGAGAAGTAATTCTTCGTCCCTCTCCCGGACTGTGCCTTCTTGGATGTCTCTGTGTCCGTCCCTGATGGTGGCTCCTGGGCCAAATGCTGCTCTCAACTGTCCCGCATCTGGCTTTCCCATCTTAAGCCCCTCGGGAATAGAAAAGGCTGCTTCGGGCTCTGGGGACGTGGGGAGACCTTC
>NW_011889268.1:180372-181412 GCF_000151845.1 Pteropus vampyrus | reverse complement strand
TCTCTCTCTCTCTCTCTCTCTCTCTTTCTCTCTCTCTCTCTTTCTTCAAATTTTGTTTATAAATGCTTTGTCGTTTTTATCGACATCTCTGGGATATTTTTTTTTTTTAGGTGAGGTTGACCTCACAGATTGCAAAGACCTGGTCTGCTTACAATCCCTTATTTTTTATTTTTTATGCCTACGGCACCCAGTCTTCCTAGGTGGTCTCCCGTCCAAGTACTAACAAGGCCTGACCCTGCTGAGCTTCTGAGATCAGACGGGGTCGGGCACGTTCAGGATGGCGTGGCCGTAGACAGCATCTCTGGGATTTTTTTACATCCTTTACTTTTATTATTTAGAATTTGGCGATGTGCACGCACAGGAGGGGCAAGTTCACCGAACTCATAATGACTTACCCAGAAATCCCTCAGAAAAATCTTCGATAGAGCATCTTGAATTTTAAGACAGTGAAGCCTCCGCTGAGCTTTTTCCTGGAGATTTTTTTTTTTTTTTCAAAAAAGACCCAGCTCGTCCTGTGCAGACCTAGCCACAATCTGGATGGGCAGGACGGGCTGGAGCCCATGGTCACCGTGTGCCCACATCGCCCTCCGTGAAGGGACGAGGGGGCTGGAAGGCGTGTGCACGGGGCACCACGTTCAACTTGCCAGCCCTTTACCAGGCCGGCAAGCTGTTCACTCCAGACGTGTTGTGGTATCGATGACAAATGAAATCGTGACGTTTCTAGAGCGTTTAGTGGCGAAGGCGATCTGCTCATTTCAGTCACGAGCTGCTCTCTGCGATCGGCCGGCAGGTGCAGCCTGCTTTGCTAAGAGTTAGAAGGTGCGCAGATATGAGGCTGACCTTTATTTCATTCGACTTTGACTTTATTTCGTTTTATTTTACTTTATTTTATTTCACTTTAATTTACTCTATTATGGTGAAAATATCTAAGATCTGCTCGCTTAGCAGATTTCGGGTCTACAAGATGGTTAACGACAGTCACCGTGGTGGACATCGGGCTCTCGAAACCCATCCATCTCGTCCCTGAAAATCTGTCCCTT
>NW_011889268.1:179782-180322 GCF_000151845.1 Pteropus vampyrus | reverse complement strand
GTCCCAACGTTCATTGCTTCTTTCTGAAGTTCCCCCTCGCTGTCCCGGGGCCGATGCACGTCCGTGACCGTGAGATCGAGCTCTCTGAGGCCCTCACATGCCCGCGAATGCGTTCCTGGCCTTCTCGCCGGCTCGCGCGGTCCCCTCGGCTCTAGCGGGCTCCCCCGTGTGACCTCCCCGGTCACCGTCTGCGCTTCCCATGCCCGAGGTCCCATGAGCCCTGCCCTGCCCTGGCCCGCGTCCGAGGCCTCCCGCGCTCGAGGAAACATCGATTTCAGAAATCCTGCTGTAACTTCCATTTGGCCTTCTGTTTTCTCCACGCGTGGTCCTCTTGGGTGTGTGCGAGGCTGTTACTCATCTGAGAAGTAATTCTTCGTCCCTCTCCCGGACTGTGCCTTTTTGGACGTCTCTGCGTCCGTCCCTGACGGTGGCTCCTGGGCCGAAGGCTGCTCTCAACTGTCCCGCATCTGGCTTTCCCATCTTAAGCCCCTCGGGAATAGAAAAGGCTGCTTCGGGCTCTGGGGACGTGGGGAGACCTTC
>NW_011889268.1:178573-179690 GCF_000151845.1 Pteropus vampyrus | reverse complement strand
TAGAAGTGACACCATCTCGTATTTGTCTCTCCCTGTCTGGCTGCTTCCGCGTAGTGCGATGCCCTCGAGGTCCATCTGTTTCGTAGCGGGTGACAGAATTTCGTCCTTGTTGAGGCCGAATGCCATTACGCGGCACCCACGTAGGCGGGGTGTGTCGCGCGTGTGGACGCTCGTGCCTGCGCGTGCGAGCGTGCGTTTTCAGCCACGTGTCCATCAGCATCACTTGAATCGTCACCACATCTCGGTCATCGTGGCTGATGTGGCGGTGACGCGGGGCCGTGGGCGGAGGGGGCAGGTGTCCTTCAAGAGAGCGATTCTGTTTCCTTCGGGTGAATACCCAGAGGTGGACCGGCCGGGTCACGGGGCGCTTCCAGCGGCCGTGCCGGCTCGCGTCCCCGGCGGGGGTACGAGGCCACCGCGCTCGGTGTCCCCCGCCTGGGAGAGCGATTCTGTTCCCTTCTCACGGTCCCCCTGCCAGGCATTTTCAAGAGCTCCTGCTCCATCGACGTCCGCTGGTTCCCCTTCGACGTGCAGCATTGCAAGCTCAAGTTCGGGTCCTGGTCGTACGGAGGGTGGTCCCTGGACCTGCAGATGCAGGAGGCGGACACCAGCGGCTACATCACCAACGGCGAGTGGGACCTCATGGGTAAGCCCAGCGAGCACACGCGACGAGCAGCCCGCGGGGCCCGCCCTGTGCCTCCGAAGCCGGGGACCGCCCGCTCCGCTTGGTGCCGCGTGGCTGTGTGGCGCTCTGCGGTGTCCCCCGTGACTTACTGAGCTGTAGGATGGGACTCAAAGCGCCGAGACAATCCACGTCTCACACGGGGCCTGGCGAGGGGACAGGTGAACGAGTCAGTGCTGATACAGGCACCCTCCCGTCCCTCAGATCTGCTCCTAAAATCCGAATCCCGAAATCCCGCTGGACGGCAAGTCGCGGGCGAGGGCGCCTATGTTCGATGCGACGTTTAAGTAGAAAAACAATAGCCGCGTTTATAACGGGTGCCGGCACCGCTGAGACACCCCTAGGAAACTGTGACAAGTGAGAAAGGGTCATTCGAGCTCCGATTACGTCCGTCTCCAGCACTGACCGGACCCCGTGGCTGTGCGTGCGTGCGTG
>NW_011889268.1:169952-177788 GCF_000151845.1 Pteropus vampyrus | reverse complement strand
CAGCATTGCAAGCTCAAGTTCGGGTCCTGGTCGTACGGAGGGTGGTCCCTGGACCTGCAGATGCAGGAGGCGGACACCAGCGGCTACATCACCAACGGCGAGTGGGACCTCATGGGTAAGCCCAGCGAGCACACGCGACGAGCAGCCCGCGGGGCCCGCCCTGTGCCTCCGAAGCCAGAGACCGCCCGCTCCACTTGGTGCCGCGTGGCTGTGTGGCGCTCTGCGGTGTCCCCCGTGACTTACTGAGCTGTAGGTTGGGACTCAAAGCGCCGAGACAATCCACGTCTCCCACGGGGCCTGGCGAGGGGACAGGTGAACGAGTCAGTGCTGATACAGGCGCCCTCCCGTCCCTCAGATCTGCTCCTAAAATCCGAATCCCAAAATCCCGCTGGACAGCAAGTCGCGGGCGAGGGCGCCTATGTTCGATGCGACGTTTAAGTAGAAAAACAATAGTCGCGTTTATAACGGTGCCGGCACCGCTGAGACACCCCTAGGAAACTGTGACAAGTGAGAAAGGGTCATTCGAGCTCCGATTACGTCCGTCTCCAGCACTGACCGGACCCCGTGGCTGTGCGTGCGTGCGTGCGTGTGTGTGTGCGTGTGTGTGTGTGTGTGTGAGATGCTCCTTCCCACACACGAACGGGATGATTTCATTCAAACGATGGTCTCTTTTCTCCTCCTCCTCCCCGTGGAGGGGTCCCCGGCAAGCGGAGCGAGAATTTCTACGAGTGTTGCCAAGAGCCATACCCGGACGTCACCTTCACGGTGACCATTCGCCGCAGGACGCTGTACTATGGCCTCAACCTGCTCGTCCCCTGTGTGCTCATCTCCGCTCTGGCTCTCCTGGTCTTCCTGCTGCCTGCGGACTCCGGGGAGAAGATCTCCCTCGGTGAGTGCCCGGATCCCCAGGGGGTGGCCGAGCTGGGACGGGGGGACCCCAGCTCTGTAGGGGGGTCCCCGTGGGCAGCCGGGCTCTAGGGGCGGAGATGTCACAGGGCCTGAGTGTCACCTCACACGCTGCCCCCTAGTCCTGTGGTGTCGGGGACACCTGACGCAGGCTCTGTGCTGGGTGGCCGTGCCCTGGGACACCAGAGCGTCCTCTGACCCTGTGGGGGGTGGGAATGTCTCTGATGAGCCCGCGCTTCCTCCCTGCCTGTCCATCCCTGTTCTGCTCCGTGGTGACGACCGGCCAGCTCTCCTTGTGGACAGGAAAAAGTTAGTCAGTTAAATCCCTTATAGTGGCCTTTGTCAATCGCCCTACATGGTGTAATTTCTTAAGATCACCCGACAGGAAGACAAGACGACTTAAGAGTTAGAAGGGCGGATGCGTGTCTCACCATCTCAGCCACAAGAAGCACGTTTAGCACACGCGGGAAGCCCCGGCAAGCCCGCGCCCTCTGCCTGCGGGGCCCGGGCACGCGAAGCGACGTGCCCAAGGTCACACAGCTAGTGAGTGGCAGAGCCAGGCCTGGAGCCCCGTTCCCGTGCCTGCGGCGTGCGAGATGCTTGAGCAGCCTTCGGCGACGCGTCTGGGGTTGATCCTCTCACGTCTGGCGCCTACGGCCGTCCCCACCAGGGACAACTGTGCCACGCTGGCAAACGGCGTGGCTGTCCCCAGGAAGCCGCCCGTGCCCGTGCGTACAGACGGCCACGCTCTCGGCGTCGGGAGCGTCTGGGACACCGCCGCCCGCCCCCCGCCCGCCCCTCGCTCTGGGGCCCCGGGCTGGGCCCCGGTGGGCGGAACTCGGGCGCTGTCTCAGGCGCCCTGTGACGCTGTTTCAGGGATAACGGTCCTGCTGTCCCTCACCGTCTTCATGCTGCTGGTGGCTGAGATCATGCCTGCGACGTCCGACTCGGTGCCCCTGATCGGTAAGCGGGCGCCGGGCTCTGCCTGGGGACGTGGGCTGAGCAGGCGCTCAGCATGTCCCAGCGCAGGCGTGGGGCAGAGCTGTCCCCACGGCCACAGACAGCCACTGCCCTCTGGCCTCTGCCGGAGGGGTGACCCGCGGTGACTGTCCAGAGTGCCCCTCGCCTCCGCTCACCACGCGAGGGGCGGGGGCCCGCCGTGCGGTTGGGCTGCGCCATGCGGGGTCACCCCCTTCCTCCAGGCCTCCCCATCCGCCTCACGCTCGTTATGCGGCCGAGGTGTCACCGTTAGAGATGCATTATTCCAGCTCCCATGGTTTGTCCACAAACCCTCTGTTAAAATGCGAGCCGCCCACGCTTAAGCCCCTCGCCACTGGGTGTCTCTGTGGGGAGCGTGGGAGGCAAGTCAGTGGGACAGGCGTCCTGCCAGGGGACATCGGGGCGAAAGCGAGCGTCGTCGCCCACCTCGGTGGCGGAGGCGAGAACCTGGACCGCATCCGTGGCGGCTCCTGCGGGCCCACGCCCCCCGGGGGCCCTCCTGCATGGTGACCGCGGCGGGTGGGAGTCGGGGAGCCCCCCGTGGATACCCCGGCTTCACAGACCGAGCAGGCAGGGCCCTCATTTGGGGAGCTCCCGGATTGAGGAGTCTTTCGGGCACAGACAGACCTTCGCGAGCACCCTGTTCGGTGCCGTCTGGAGAGCCAGTGCCAACCACCTTCCAGCCTGACCCCGGCCTCTCCCCCCAACACATGCTCTCGGCCGCGTCGCGACAGAAGCCCTCTCACGGGGGTCGGCGGGCCCCGCCTGACCCACGAGCCCATGGGGAAGCCTCGGGTGACACACAGGCCACGTGGAGGACGGAGTGCCGTCGACCTCTGACCTCTGCTGCCGACACTTCAGCTGTGCCACCCTTTGACCTTGGGCCCCTCCATAGGTCATCGTGTTAGTCCGCTGGGGCTGCCCCAGAACCCCACAGACGGCAGGGCTCACACGCCAGAAGTGTATTCGCTCCCCATTCTGGAGGCCGGAAGGCCAAGGTCGCGATGCCAGAAGCAGAGCTGGTCTCTTTCGAGGCCTCTCTCCTTGGCCTGCGCGTGGCCACTCTCCGTGCGTGCGTCCCTGGCATCTCTCTGTGTGTCCGCATTTCCTCCTCTTATGAGTACACGGGTCAGATTGGATGGAGGCCCCGTCTCCAAAGCCCGTCTCCAAATACCGGCTCGTCCTAGGCGTCAGAGCGTCTCATGAGTTTTAGGGGACACGGTGTTGCCCCAAACAGCCGCGGTTTGGCTGCTCTGCCCCTTCTGGGGGGTGCGTAACGCGAACTTTACGTCGCAAACGTCCGTTGCGGCAGCTCCGTGCGGGTGCGTCTCGGTCTCTGCGGGACGTGTCCTTAGCCGAGCGCGTGGCCTCTGTGCCGGGACGCTCCTGCTCCGAGCTCAGCCCCTCTGAGCAGCCACCACATGGCGGGTTTAGTAACCAGCGGTTAGGGAACGTCTCCCGTGCCGGGCTTCATCCTGGACCCCGGGCCCCTGCGACTGCTTTTTCCCATATCAACCCCGCAAGGCCACGGCCTCCCTGTTCTCGTTGACCTGAGCCCCAGAGAGGCCGAGCGGCGTCCAGAGTCACAGGTGGCAGCCCGTGGACCGGGGAGGGGGGGTGCGGTGTGGCTCTGTCACAGGCCCAAGCCGCTTCTCACCTGGGCCACAGTGGACACTCGCGTCCCTGCCCAGCGGAGCCGACGCTGATGTGGTCGGCCTGAAACTCACTGCCGCCGGCCTCTTCCTCGGGCTGGACGACGGCCCCCTCCCCAGGTGTCTCTCAGTGGATGGGGCCAGACTCCTTTTGCTCAGCAGCATCCCCAGTCTCCAGGCCTGATAGGACAGCCAGGCCTGTCCCCGTCCCAGCCCAGCATGTCCCTGCCCCGCGGTCGTCACGGCGGTGCCCACGCCCTCGGCATCGGGTGTTCCGGCCCCATAACGGCCTCTGTGCTCAGGTCTGGTGGGAACCACCTGTCACCGTCCTGTGAGAGGCCGTCCCCTCCCGCAGGAGGCGAAGGCAAAGGAGGCGGGTCTTTGGGCTGTGGGCGGTGGGCGGTGGTCCGGCCTCTGCCGGTGCGGGGTGGGCTGCAGCCCTGCCCACTCTGCGGCTTCGCCCCCTGGCGCTGGCAGTCAGGGGGCGTGGTCCAGCGGGTGCCGCGGAGGTGGCGGAGGTCGCGGGGGTCACGGGGGTCGCAGGGGTCGTGGATGCAACGGGGTCGCAGGGGTCATGGAGGTCGTGGGGGTCACGAAGGTCGCAGGGGTCGCGGAGGTCTTGGGGGTCGCAGGGGTCGTGGAGGTCGTGGGGATCACGAAGGTCGTGGGGGTCGCGGAGGTCGTGGGGGTCGCGGAGGTCTTGGGGGTCGCAGGGGTCGCAGAGGTCGTGGGGGTTGTGGAGGTCGTGGGGGTTGCGGAGGTCGTGGGGGTCGTGGAGGTCGCAGGGGTCGCGGGCGTCGGCCTCACCCCGCTCTCCCTGCAGCCCAGTACTTCGCCAGCACCATGCTCATCGTGGGCCTGTCCGTGGTCGTCACCGTCATCGTGCTCCAGTATCACCACCACGACCCCGACGGCGGCAAGATGCCCAAGTGGGTACGTCCCCTGCCCCGCCGCGGCTCAGGGCCCCCCCACCGCCCCCCGGGGGCCTCTCGAGGAACCACCCCGCCCGCAGCCAGCACCAGGAGCCGCACCACTCAGACGGCCCGGCCTCCCCACGCGGCCGGCCTCGGGGACACGTGCTCCTGGGGTCCCTGCACCCCCAACGGGGCTCGCCCACCGCCCGCCGCCCGCTCTGTGCGTTCTGCTAGCTCGGTGTCCTTTAACTTACTGTGGAGACCGTGCGGCCGAGGTCACAGCCGCGTGGCTACATCTGCAAAGCAGGAGTGTGAAGCGTGAGAAATAGAACGATGTTGACACACACACATTCGGTCGCGGGAAAGCGATCTGGCCCAAAGCCTAGGAAGCAAAGGTCAGCGGTTACCCGTGGGGGCAGGGGCTGGGATTAAAAGATCTAGGAGACAAATAAACAGACGACGTAACGGAATAGCCTGTCACCTTAGCCTCCCCCTCGCCTGCTGAGCAGGGCGACGTCTGCTGGTGGCCAGCCTGCCCCAGCCTCTGCTCCTCCCGGCCTCGTGCCCAAGCCCACCCCTGCACCCGCTGACACTCAGGAAACTGGGTGAGGGCAGAGCAGGACCTGGCCTTCTGCTCACCGTGCTTCTTACCAGGCCCTGCAAACCTGCCGGTCTTCATGTCCAGAGACGCGGCCTAGGGACAGCTGGGAGCCACAGAAGCCCTCTCGTGTCAGGGTGGGCCTGTCCTGGAGACCCGCGACCTTGCGTCCAAGCTCAGAAGGGAGCCTGGGTCTCAGTGACATGCTCGGTGTGGCCGCAGGATGCAAAGTGTAGTCCGTTCACCTCCCGGATCAGAGACGCCTCGGCCGTCTGAAGATACCCACCATGCCGTGATTTACAATTACCCAGGAGGTCACTTAGCGATCACTTTTTGGATGATTTGAAACATTTTGTGAGTTTGCAGCATGCACACTTTTAAAGTTAGTGAAGCTTCAAACTGCAGTAAGACTTTCCAGCATTACCTGTAACAGCCGAGATGTGCAGGCAGCCTGGGCATCCATCATGGATGATGGTGCGTACACGCCATGGAACATTCCTCAGCCATGAAAAAGAATGGCATCTCGCCGTCTGCAACAACACGGTGGACCTAGAGGACATCATGCTGAGTGGAATAAGTCAGACAGAGACACGCAAATGCCGTATATTTCACTTATATGTGGAAGATTTTTAAAATCAGCTTTACGACATCGCGTGTCCCCTTCTGCATGGCAAATTCTTACCCTTAAAACGACCCTCTGGCGCGGCTCATCGTTTCAGCGGTAGGCCGAGCTCGCCGAAATGGCGCCACCTCACTTACAAGTGCTGTCACCCCAGTCCTGGGCTCTTTTTGAGAAGCCCACTCCCTCCCCCCGCCCCCTTATAAGCCGGGACACATTTGCTCACGTCGATCTGCATTCTCGTCCAGCTTCCCGTCACCCCGACACCCTTTCTGTCTGTCCGTCCGTTTGAAATAGGCGATACCTTCACGCGTTTCAAAAGCCAACACCGAAGTCAAGTTGCACGCGGGGAAACCTGTCCCCACCACCAATACCGGTGGCCGTTTAGGTCGATTCCATGTTTTCCCTTCCAGGGCTCATTCATGCAGATGTGAGAATAGAAACACACACTCGCGTCTTACGTCTGAACTGATGTAAAGATAAGACGTAATGACACCAAGCCATTTTCGATGGCCCGTGACCATTGAAACACTTTACTGTTCCAGAAAAGTCTTGATGAAGAGCGACAGTCATTCAGTCGTCAGCACGGGAGCACAGGGCTGCACGCGAAGTGCGAAGCTTGTCCATCTTGGCCTCATCTTGCATGGCAGGCTGCGTTTTTCTGCCTCTCCACGTTTACCCGAAGCGTAATAACCTCCAAGGGACGTTCTAGGGGCCTGCTGCCCTGAAGGAGATACCGCCGCGTGCAGTGGCATCGTGTGACATCTGCACAGCCAGAAACAAAAGCACGACCGAGCAGAAGCAGTCGCGGGCACAGCTCGATGAGTGCCAAGAGCACCGTGCCATCTTTCGAGACGCGTTAGCCTCGAGAGCTCTTGGCTCAGGCGATGGAAGGCGAAGCCGTCTTGGCGTGTGGACCGCGGACGCCGGAGACGTGGCCCCGCGGCCGTGCGGCCTCCGGATTCGGACTCGCTCACTGTCCGGCTCTGGTCCCGGTTTCCCGGTGCTTTCCAGGCTGGGTGCCGGGCTAGAGTCCCGGGCGTTGGGGAGAGAGCCCAGCAGAGCCTGCAGAGGTCCACACGCCTTAAGCGACTCGACCCCCAGGAGGCCCCGAGCCAGCGCCTTAGCCTCTTGGAACCTCAGCTGCTTTGTCCGTAAAGTGGGGAGATTATGCGGACGTCACCCACGTGACACGGTGTGTCTCACAAGCCTTGTGTGGCCAGCCGGGCCGGCCTAATGATTCACCTGAGGATTCACCTGAGCAGGCGCCCTCGTTCCCACCGGTCAGGAAAATCCCTGAGGTTCAGCAGACAGGTCCCGCCAGGGGTTGCGGGCGGGATGTGGCATGCCACCCGCGGTGACTGAGGGCTGTTCGACCTGCACTCGTCACCTGTCTCCAGAATGTTCTTACAGGTGGGACGTGCACCTGTCACGTCGCCACCGGATCTGCCTGCCGTCGGGCACCGAAATGGAAGCGAAATCAGTCTTGGGGTGATGGCAGCCTAGGAAGTTGGGTTAGCGGTCCCTCAGCCTCCTCGGCCCAGAGAGCTTTGAGTGTCTTGGTTTTTTTTGCCGTTTGCATTTGTGGTTTTACAGTCCCCACGGCATTAGAAACGCCTAACGGTTCTGTTAATTAAATATGTCGAGACAACCTAATACCCTTTGACGAGCGAGCACCTGTTGGCAGAGCCCAGCCTCTCTGGTCCCGGGGGGCCCGCTCACCTCGTTTTCTGTTCCACGTCGTGGACATTCCCCACACTTGCTCTTTGTCGGGTCCACTTCGAACCCCGCTTCATGCTGGGACATCAGCGCGGGGTGGCGGTCTGATGTCACCGTCACAAGCCCCGTGAGCCAGGGGCTCACGCGCCACCTGACAGATGTCGCTGGGCTGCCCTTGAAATTTTCCAATCCTTGGGGAGCCCCTGTGTGTTCGCGAGGTGGGGAGGCGGAGTCCTCAGGGGAGGTAGGCGAGCGGGTCCCAGATCCGGAGGAGGACCAGGGGTCACCGGCGGCGGGGCTGGCACGGTGCTGTCACCGGCGGGGACGCCCCTAACGCTCGCTTGCCTCCCGCAGACCAGAGTCATCCTCCTGAACTGGTGCGCCTGGTTCCTGCGCATGAAGCGGCCGGGGGAGGACCGCGTGCGGCCA
>NW_011889268.1:165347-169037 GCF_000151845.1 Pteropus vampyrus | reverse complement strand
GTTGGTCTGGTAAGTTACGCTTTTACCAGCCTGACCGCTGACACCCCACCTGTCGGGGTGGGGGGGGACCAGACTCAGTCAGGGGGTCTCTGTGGACTCCAGGAGACTCGGGTGTCCTGTGCTGTCCCATGACGCTGGGGAGTCGAGTTCACTCTGTCCCACAAAACGCAAAGGGCAGTTGAGTTCTCTTAGAGTCGACAGCCCAGTGGAGCAGCTAATGCGAAATGACACCCTGTTATACGTTTTTGAAAGAAATAAGGATGAGATGCTTCACATGTACGGACAGTGATTAGTCTGAGAACTTGGTGGGTCCGTGTAATGCTCACGTGCTCCCTACTTCTCCTCCGTGTGTCTGGGCGGGGGGCCAGGGCTCCCCGTGTGGCAGGCATGCGGGAGGATGCAATGGCCGTTGGCTTTCCTAGACGACAAGCCCGTTGTGGTCAGCTGCGGGGGGCGGGGGTGGCTGGCTGACGGTGCTGACAGCCAGCAGCTACAGCTTCTGGCTTTGGGGGGTCTGCTCCCCCACACCCGTCTACCCAGCTTCAGCCCAGGACGTGGGGTTCCCTGGAGATGTGTGCTTTGAAAGCGAGGGAAACCTAGTTTTAAACCTATGGGGTGACAGAATCCCACACTTGGATTATCTGGCCGACAGTGGCCACCTTGCCTCTTCCTGTGTCCCTTATGTTTTAACGAGATCGCAGGGGGACAGAGTTGATCTCTCCTACCTTATTGTTTCCCCAGCAACTGCCCAGAACTCACAACCACGGGAGCCTGTGAGCCCCGGGGATCTTTAATGCGCTGCTCACCCCCGAGATACGCACGTCGTGAGCGAAGATTAGATTTTTCAGAGCAAAAGAAATTGCATAGATTCCTCCCGCCGTTTGTCTCGCTCATTTCTGGGCGGTGAGCATGGATTCGTTTGCACCGAGGAAGACGGCAGCTCACGCGTGTTCCGTGTGTGTGCACACGCGTGTGCGCGGGCTCAGAGAGGACACCGTGCTTGCAGGAAGGTTCGTGAATCGTTGCATCCCATCGTGGCGACATCCTCCCAGTCTACATGGGATGGGTGAACAATGCACAATGGTTCCCCCCCTATTAAACTATCTTTAGAAAGCTGTAGGATGTTTTGATACATAAAGGGACGCTTCACACGCCTCATTGCTCGCTGCCAATGGATCCCTACTGCGCTTCGGCTTTATAAAGGAAACCTTTGTGGTTTTGCATTTTCTAAAGAAAAAGAAACAGAAGCAGTTCGCTTAAGGACACCCAAATAACCACTCTGCCGTTTGAAAAGGGAATCACGAGGAAGAGAGACGCACACACGGTCACACACGTACGAATGCCCGAAGCGACACCCTTGCTTTCTCTCCTTACTGGGGACCCCTGGGGACCACCAGTGAGTTTGGAGGAGGCGGGGAAATTTCCAGAAAGGAAGGAGGGGCGTGGGGAGAGGGGAGACAGCCCCTAACAGCGTGCGCAGGTCCGCCTCGTTCTCTGTCACTTCTTCGTGTCCTGGTTTCTCTCTCTAGACTCTGATTTCTTCCCCGTAGGAGTGACCGTCGAGACTATTTGCAGTTTTTATTTTTGTACGCGAATCTGCCATGAGCGTCCTCGTGCGGATATCTCGGTATCAGTTCCGATTCGGAAATGAAATTCCTGCAGTCGAGGCTCTGGGCGTTTCGCATTTTGACACACGTCACCAGATCCAAACGCCGATCGCTGGCTACACCTGACGAGGCTGTGAGGACTTTCCTGACACTGACTAGTATCGACTTAATTTTTTTCCGATCCGATTGGCAAAAAAAAAAAAAAAATTTCAGTATTATTCCTATTAAACTCGCTTTACTATGAGTGAAGTTCGAACATCTTTTCAAAATGTTTTTGGCCGTTTCAGCGTTTGTAAATTTATGTCCTTTCCACAACTTTCCGTTGGGTTATTTGGCTTTTTCTTAATCAATTGGCCTGTGCCCTGTCTGCTCACGTCTCGAAATATTTTACGTGCTTATTATTTGTCTTCCGATGTCATTGGTTGCTTTGTTTATTTCTCGGCATAAAGAAAGCGTAAAGTTTTATGTTGACGATGTATTCATGTCCTCTGTAGATCCTGATATTCGTTTCTTGTTTCAAAAGGCCTTTCCCGTTCCGAAGATATAAATAAACTTACGTTTTCTTCTAACTCCTTATAGTTTCGTTTGTTTGCCTTTACGTTTTCTAACTCCTTGGAATTCACTTCCTGCAGGTACTGTGGGTAAGATGCATTTTTTCCTCTCTCTTCATGATCGGTCGTTTGCGCCCACAAATTATGAGCAGTGCATTCGCGTAATACAATATAATCTTCTCCGCGCTTGTTCAAAATGCCACCTTTTCATAGACTAAATTCCTTTGAGTGTTTAGATCTTTCTGTTTTATTGATATCTCTGCATAAATGCTTTTAAATTCTGAGACTTTATATTAGTATCAAATATTAATATTAAATGGGCGTTTTCAAGTCAACGCTACCTTCAACTCTCTCTCTCTCTGTCTCTCTCTCTCTCTCTCTCTCTCACACACACACACACACACACACACGTTCATTTTTTAAATTGGGGTCACAGTGAATTTAAAGATGGTCGAGCCTTTCTATGCAGGAATGCTGCAATCTCGGCTTATATTCTATATCCAATTTTATGTCACTCGGTGGGTTTACGGTATTGCAAAGACAGGTCCTATACGTTTCTTGTCATTTATTTCTAGATATCGCTCGGCTACCGTTTTCAATGGAATGTTCTTCCATTTTCTTTTCTAACGGGATAGACAGGAAAGTAGTACATTTTGTATATTAATGTCATCATCGACCGTCGTCGTTGTGATTTCTTTTTGTCTCTAAGATATTTTTTTGGCTTCCTTTTTCCTTTATTGCTTTCCCTGAGCCAGCTGCATGTGAGAACAGTGTTAAGTCATGGGGATTCGGGTGGCACACCTGTCCTGTCCCCCGGCATTAATGGGGTGGTTTAATGTCTCACCATATCGCTTGTACGAAGACACACACTTTCGTTGTCATAGTCAAAAAGAGTAGCTATGTCTACTCCAACTGTTAAGGCTTTCTGGGGAAAATGCGGGTGGCGGATTTGTGTCACAGCCTGCTCGGTACCCACGGAGATGCTCGGGTTCCCCCTTCACGCCCCTACTATGTTGCGTTATCTCGACAGAGTCCCCAAGTCCGAACCACCATTGAGAAATATCACCACTTGTGACTTGTGCTGTCAAAATTCACGGTTGAGATGACTCATTCTACAGATTGCTTTTTTTTGTACTAAACAATGAAACCAAAAAATCTCTGGGCTTCGCAACCATCCGCTGGGTTTAGAAGCATCTTCTACTCAGGTGTAGGAGAACTCGCCTGGGGCTGTCCGGGGGGCATTGGCACGTATCTGGGTCTCTCCTCGGGCAGGTGAGATCCTCGACCACGTCGGGAGTCATTGTAGTTACATATTTTTTTTAGAAAATTAATCGCCATCCATTTGTCAGCATTATGTGCCTAGTTTTGCGATATAGGCACTTAACATTTTAAAATTTCCTCTGTGTTCATGGTTATATTTCTTTTCCTAATCACTGCGTGCATTTTTCCTTCTGGTTTTTTGTTTGTTTGTTTGTTTGTTTTTGATTTGGCTCGCTAAGGATGTTGTTTATATTTTCAGACACCATGTGCTC
>NW_011889268.1:161126-164593 GCF_000151845.1 Pteropus vampyrus | reverse complement strand
CCTCAGGAGGCCCCTCTGGGGATCACAGGAAGGGAAGGGTCCTCCCGTCTGCCCAGTTCCTCGCCCCCGCTCGTCTGTCCTGATGTCTCAGTCAGAATCTTACACTTTCCCAAATTTTGTTTTTTCTTTTACTTTTTTTGCTAAAACCTTTCGCCAGTCTTTCCCCTGCCGTGTTTGACTTCTGTGAATTTACCTTCTCGCGAATGCTACCCATCACCAAATGCTACAGTTACGTTTGATTCTTAAACGGCTGCTTTCATTTTTTAATGTTTCCGTCTTTCTCGTCTACTCTATTTTTTTTTTTTTTTTACAGTTAAGATCTTAGATCTCAGAGCAGTTTTAGATTTGCAGCGACACGGGATGGGGACAGAGAGCTCCCACATGCCCCCTGCCCACACGCGCACGGCTCCCGTCACCAGCCGCCCACACGAGAGCGGTGCACCTGCTACAGCTGCCGAAACGTGACCGACACGTCGGTCGCCTGGCGGCCGCCATCGCCTGGGTGCTCGCTCCCCACGTCCGGACGACTGTGTAATGCCACGTGTCCCCTGCGACAGCATCACAGAGCAGCATCGCGGCTCCACCCGTTCGCGCCCCCGCCCTCCGCCAATCCCTGGCGCCCACCGCTCCGTTACTGACCCCATAGTTTCGCCTTTTTCAGAATGAGATGGGTCATCGGAATCACAAGGTGTGCAGCCTGTGAGGACTGGCTTCCCTCGCTTCGTCACGTGCGTTTAAGGTTCCTCCACGTCTCTTCACAGCTCGACGGCTCATTTGTTTTCAGTGCTGAGTAATATTCCACCGTCTGGATGGACCACAGCGTGTCTCCCCATCACCCGCTGGAGGACATCTGGGTCGCTTCCGAGCGTCGGCCGTCATGAGTAAAGTTGCCTTAAGCATCTGCGTGCAGGTTTTTGAGTAGATGTACGTTTTCGACTCCTCTGAGTCACTACTGTAGAGTACTTACTGGTCGTCGAATTGCACGGTAAGATTGTGCTTTGTTTTGCAAGAAACCGTCTTCTGAAGTGGCTGTGCCATTTCGCGTTCCCAGCGGCAGTGACCGGGAGAGCCTGTGGCTCCGGACGCCCCGCGCCGGGCGGTGTCGGCATCCGGGTTTCGGCCATCGGGCAGGTGCGCAGTGACATCGCGTCGCCGTGTTTGTTTTCATTCCCTGGAGGACACACGATGTGGAGCATCGTTTTCGCGGGCTTATTTGCCATCTGCGTATCATCTCTGATGAGGTACCTGTCCAGGTCTTTGGCCCATTTTTAAATTGTCTCGTTTTCTTATTCTTATTTCTTATTCTCGAGTATTGAGAGTTCTTTGCATATATCGGATCACAGTCCTTCATCATATGCGTCTTTTTCAAATATTTTCTCCCCATCTGTGACTTGCTTTTTTCTTCTCTTGACACGGTCTTTCACAGAGCAGAAGTTTTGCATTGAAAGGAAGTCCAATCTATCGATTATTTCTTTCACGGATCGTGCCTTTGCTGTTCGTATCTAAAATATCATCTTCATACCCGAGGCCATGCAGGTTTTCTCCTACGTCACGTTCTAGGGGTTTTATAATTTGTGTTTGACGCCTACATCCGTGATCCATTTTTGGACAGTGTGACGTCTGGGTCTCCATTCATGTGTTTTGTTCTGTTTGGTTTTGTCGTTGGATGTTTTTCTTTTTATTTATTTTTTATTTTTTATTTTTTTTGCATGTGGATGTCCAGTTGCTCCAGAACCATTTGTTGAAAAGTCTTCGTTTGCTCCGTTGTAGTACAGCTGAGTGTTCAGTTGCTTTGATATCATTTGCTGGAAAAAAAAAAAAAAACTATCTTTTTCCCATTGAATTTTGCCCCTTTGTCAAAGATCAGCCGATTACATTTCCATGGGTCTGTTTCTGGGCTGTCTCTTCTGCTTCATCGGGTTCTATCTGGGTTCCCTTTCTATTCGATTTGTCTATTATTTTGCTAAAACCACACTGTCTTGATTACTGTAGCTTTATAGTAAACCTTAAAGTCGATCTTCTATTTCTTTAAAAAATTATATATACATATTTAGTCGTGATAAAATTTGCATAACGTATCATTGAGCATCTTAGCCATTTTCAGTGTATAGCTCAGTGGCATTTCGTGCGTTCACATTATTGTGATCATCGCCACCATCCATCTCCAGAATTCTTCGATTGTGCAGAATCCAAACTCCCCATCCCCCGCCCCCAGCAACCACCATTCTGCTGAGTCTGTGAACCTGATTCTTCTAGGTACCGCCTGTGAGTGGAATGCACAGTATTTCTCATTTTGTGACTGGCTTATGTCACTTACCCAGCGTCTTCAAGGCTCAACCGAGTTGTAGCTTCCTTTCTACTTTTACTACTTGGTTGTGGTTTTTCTGACTTATTTAGCAGATCCCTAGTTCACTGATTTCCATTCGTTTTGATTTAATCGTATAGGTACTTTTGGCCCTGAATTTTCTCGTTGATACTTTAACAACAATCCATATATTTTGATACATAGTGTTTTCATTGTCTTTTCCTAGATAGTCTATAAATTCAGTTTTGATAGCTTGTTCGAACTGAGGCTTTTGGAGTGTTTTTCAGTTTCACCTTCTTTTCAGAGTGGATCATGCTTTTTATTTTTTTTAACTAAATCATTGGGGTGACACTGGTTAATAAAATCATATAGGGTTCAAGTGTACAATTAGATAATACATCATGTGTATATCGCGTTGTGTGTTCACCACCCAAAGTTAAGTTTCCTTCTGGCACCCCCGATAAGCAGGACATCTCTTCGATTGTCCTTCCTTTTACTATAGGAACAATTAATGTCATATTTTATTCTATTCTAAATGTTCACCCCGAATTCACGCTTCCTGCTGTTAAAACCAGGCCCCCAGATTTCGTATTTCTGAGTTCGTGCCTCATGTATCCTCACCCATAATTTTATTTTTAACCTTTTTGGAGTCACGTTGTTATAGGGTTGCCTCAAATATGCGTTTACGTTTCTATATTATATTTTTAAAAAATATTTGATATGTTTGGTTCTAAAACTGTTTTTCCTGAAACAATTTCCGTAGTTAATGTTTCTTTTGCATGCTACACTTTGGGTTTGCTTCCTTTCTTCCTTTGGTTAGATGAGTATTCTTTTTGTTAAAATGGAAGCTTTATGTTTGTACGTGTTTAAAGTGGTTACCTGTATGCTTTCAGGAAATATAATCGAACCCCTATTTCGTGACTTATCAACCTGAATCTGTTCCGGTTTTTCCACGTGTTCTAAAACGATAGTTTGGGGTCTTCATTTATTTCCAAAGGTTTGCGATTTTCCATTCATTTTGTCGGTCTGATCTTTTACCTCTTCTTTTATCGACATCATTTTCTCATTACCTTATTTTTAAATAATTTTTTATTTTCAATGACCACTGACATACGCTATTATATTAGTTTCAAGTGTACGACGTAGTGATTAGACATTTTAT
>NW_011889268.1:159950-161076 GCF_000151845.1 Pteropus vampyrus | reverse complement strand
TGCGTTTACGTTTCTATATTATATTTTTAAAAAATATTTGATATGTTTGGTTCTAAAACTGTTTTTCCTGAAACAATTTCCGTAGTTAATGTTTCTTTTGCATGCTACACTTTGGGTTTGCTTCCTTTCTTCCTTTGGTTAGATGAGTATTCTTTTTGTTAAAATGGAAGCTTTATGTTTGTACGTGTTTAAAGTGGTTACCTGTATGCTTTCAGGAAATATAATCGAACCCCTATTTCGTGACTTATCAACCTGAATCTGTTCCGGTTTTTCCACGTGTTCTAAAACGGTAGTTTGGGGTCTTCATTTATTTCCAAAGGTTTGCGATTTTCCATTCATTTTGTCGGTCTGATCTTTTACCTCTTCTTTTATCGACATCATTTTCTCATTACCTTATTTTTAAATAATTTTTTATTTTCAATGACCACTGACATACGCTATTATATTAGTTTCAAGTGTACGACGTAGTGATTAGACATTTTATCACTTACGAAGTGATCACCCTGATCAGTCCAGTACCCACTTGACACCACACATACTTATCACGCTTTATCGACCATATCTCCTATGCTGTGCTTTACATCCCTGTGACTGTTTTGTAACTTCCAATTTGTACTTTTTAATCCCCCAAACGTGGCCCCAAACATCCCTTCCATCTGGTAACCATAAAAATGTCCTTTGTGTCTATGAGATTATTTCCGTTTTGTTTCTTTATTTTGTTCTTTAGATTCTACATGTAAGTGAAATCGTATGGCATTTATCTTTGTCTGTCTAACTCCACACGGCACAATACCCTCTAGGTCCATCCATGTTGCAAGTGGCATAATTTCATTCTTTTTGTGGCTGAGTGATGTTCCGTCGTGTATATGTGCCACCTCTTCCGTATCCATCATCCGTGATGGGCACCCAGGCGGCCTCCACATCTTGGCTACCGTAAATTCTGCTGCACTGAACACGTGGAGTCACATGTCCCTTTGAAGTGGTGTTTGCGTTTCTTCAGATAAATATCCAGAAGTGGGATTACTGGGTCCTTCTTTGTCTCTTGTTATGGACTTGGTTTTAAAGTCTATTTTGTATAATATTAGCATTGCTACCCCAGCTTTTTTTTTTTTTGCTTCTTTCTTTC
>NW_011889268.1:155760-158450 GCF_000151845.1 Pteropus vampyrus | reverse complement strand
CTGGTTCTTTTTTATGTTTTCTATCTCCATTTTTATGTTTCCTCTCTCTTTGTCGAAGTTCTGAGCCCATTTACCATCCTGATAAGCAGTGTTTTGGACTCTGCGTCTGGTAGATTGCTCGTCTCCATTTTATTTAATCATTTTTTCTGGAGCTTTCTTCTGATCTTTCATTTGAGGCATGTGTCTTTGTCTCTTCATGCTGGCTGCCTCCCTGGGTTTGTTCCCACATGTTAGGCAGAGCTTTCATGTGTCCTGGTCTTGGTAGAAGTGGCCTTATGTAGTAGGTGTCCTATGGGCTCAGTGGCACAGTCTCCTGGGTCACTGAGCTGCGCGCTCCAGGTGTGTCCCTTATGTGGGTTATGTGTGCCCTCCTGTTGTAGTTGAGATTTGATTGCTTTTTGCATGCCAGGGACTGCCCCTCAGGCTGATTGATCATGAGGACTGGCCGTGACCATGAGCTATTGTATGGGGGCTGACCCCACGGAGCAAGATTCGCTGTAGCTTGGCCCTGGTGCCTGCCCAGTCTGCTCTTTGGCTGTGCCATTTGTAGAGGTGGTTGGACGGGGCTCTGGTGTGGTCTTAAGGTGGCCACTGGGTGTGTTGGTTCTGGGTTTGCCTTGTGGGAGGGTCTCTGAAGCAGAACAAGGTCAGCCGCTGCCTGCGCCCTGACTGGAGCCACCTGGTATGACCTACAGAGGCATCTGCAGTTGGTGCCACTTGTGCCGGGCTTGGAGGCACCTGGGAGCGGCTGAGCCGCGAACCGAGGCTTCTGCCACTAGTGCCGGGCTGGGGGCTGCTCTGCGAGAGGTACGGGGCCCGCGGCGGCCAGATGCTGCTTGTTTGGGGTTTGTGGGCCTTTGTGACTTTAGGAAAGTCCGCAGCATGAGCCAAGAAGGCCATTTGTATGGAAAAGCCACTGGAGGCGGCTTGGGGGCCCACACGTGGGAGGGGCGGGGCCTCGGAGTCACGTGGGCGGGGCGAGCGCATCGGCCAGGCTGAGGGACACTCCATATGGTGCCCATGGTGCGTGCAGGCTGCGTGGGAGGAGGGCCCAACGGAGGGACAGTGGCCTCTGCCAGTACTTCTGTCCCGGAGAAGCTGCCCCTCCAGCCCTCGCCCTGAAGCAGACATCTCGGTCCCTCCCCGGGTGTCCCTGGCACCTGTTGAGCTGCGTCCCCACACTGGAATCAGAGTGAGCGAGTCCCCGTCAGCGGTGAGTCCACGCGGCTTCTTTAAGAGGAAAGTCTGTGACTCCCGCCGCCCTCTGTGTCACTCGGCCACCATCCCTGCTGGTTTCACAGCAGAGGCTGTGGGGACTTCTCTTCCTGGCATCAGAACTTGGGCTGGGGAGCCCAGCGTGGGGCCGGGACCCCTCACTCCTCCTGGGGGGACCTCTGCCTTTAACCGCCACACGTGGGTGTGGGACCCATTCTGTGTCTCCGCCCTCCTGCCAGTCTCGAGGTGGCCTCTTCTGCGTGTCCCCAGGCGGGTCTCAGTGACGGCTCTGCGGTTTCACTGCGACGCTGAGGTGGTCGTGGGGGGAGGTGGCACCGCGGTCACCTGCTCTGCATCTTGACCCGAAACCCTCTCATAAACTTTTTATACAGAATTTTGGATACTTCTCTCCTGTGTCGTCGCTTCTCTGTCTTTGCGGATAGAACCTTCGACTCTGTTCCGCAGGCCTGGTGGTTCCCGTTCATCCGCTTCTGCTGGGTCTGAGCCGCTCTGCGTGGCCTGGCTGAACCTCTCCGAGCCTCTCCCCAGAGTCTCCGGTTATTCCCTCGTTCAGGCTTGAGGCGGAGGCTCCATCCTCCCTCCTCGTCTGCTCTTTCGTTCTGAGCCTCTGAGAGGAAGGATGGAGCATCTGGGCTTTGCTTTTGCACCTGTTTGCAGCCACCGTTGGTCTGTCGGGTCCCCTAGATTCTGAGGCACTGCCCTGCCAGGAGGTGGGCACTGGCCTTATTTCTCTCATTCGGCATGAAATCCTGGGTCTCCCGTCAGCTGCTCAGTTTAGCTTTATTTCCTGTTTTAGCCTCGTCCCTCCATCCACATTGTCCAAACTCTAACCTCAAACCCACCTCTGGTCATCACAGAGAGAAGATAAGATACTCGTGACTTGGCCGTGGCGGTGGGTGGGCTGTGGGGGGCACCATCTTTTGGTCTGATTATGCCTTGAAAGTGGTCGACATCACCCTCTCTCTGTTTTTTTTTTCTGCCCATCTGGGAAAGACAACATGAAGACCCCTCACTGGTTTCCTGCGTCTGCCGAAATCCTTAAGGCGTTGGTAGGCTGTTCTACATTCATGGGATTTCTAGAAATTTCCTCTCCAGATTACAATTTTCCTTCTCGGTCATCCACACCGCAAACTGCTGCAGAGAGGGTGGACTCGGGCCCTTCGGTCAGAGGTGTCTGTCGGGGTGTCACCCGGAGATGGGTCCGTGAAAGACCACACTTCCCTCGTTCCCATCCCTGGCTGTGGCGCTTTGAAGAATGTGGCATATGGCTGTGTCGCTTCACTAACTTCACTACTGCTGTCTACTGTGTTTGGGGGCTGGACTCTGCTCACAATACCTTCTTGAGGCCACCGACCTTCAGAAAAGTGAGTCGCGACAGAGAGTAATCGTTACACGTACACACGAAGGCTGGTAGTATTATAGTCGCAATAATTTGTGAGTATCCTGGCAGAGAG
>NW_011889268.1:153723-155710 GCF_000151845.1 Pteropus vampyrus | reverse complement strand
TTCTTTGTCTCTTGTTATGGACTTGGTTTTAAAGTCTATTTTGTATAATATTAGCATTGCTACCCCAGCTTTTTTTTTTTTTGCTTCTTTCTTTCTATTTCCATGAGACCTTTTTTTTCCATCTCTTTACTTTCAGTCAATAAGTGTCTTTTGATCAGAAGAGGATCTCTTGCAGACAGTAAACGCAGGGGTCTTGTTTTCTTATCCATCAGCCACCCTATAACTTGATTGGAGCATTTAATCCATTTACATTTAACATAATTATTGGTAGGTGTGTAGTTATTGCCATTTTATTATTCTTATTTTTTTATTTTTTTTCTTCTTCTTGAAAAAGTCCCTTTAATATTTCTTGTAATACTGGTTTACTGGCGATGAACGCCTTCAGGTTTCTCTCGTCTAGGAGACCATCCTTCGATTCTCAGTGATGGCTTTGCTGGGTAGAGTCACCTTAGTCGCAAGTCCTGGCTTTTGACCACTTTGAATATTTCCTGCCGGTCCCTTCTGGCTGCAAAGTTCCCTTTGAGAGATCAGCTGACAGTCTTAGGGCAGCTTCCCGGTAGGTGAGTAACTGCTTTTCTCTCGCTGCTTTTAAGATTCTCTCTCTGTCTTTCACCTTTGGCATGTTAATGAGGCCGTGTCTCGGTGCGGGCCTCTGTGGGTTCATCTCGTTTGAGACTCTGTGCTTCCTGGGCTTGTGTGTCTATTTCTTTTGCCAGGTTAGGGGAGTTTTCAGTCATTATTTCTTGAAATAGGTCTTCGATTCTTTGCTTTCTCTCTTCTCCTCCGGGTACCCCTATGATGCGGATGTTGGCACATTTCCTATCGTCCCAGAGGCCCCTTAACCTATCTTCATTTTAGGGGATCCTTTTTTCTTGTTGCTGTTCTGATTGAGTGTTTTCTGCTACCTTATCTTTCAAATTGCTGATTTGATTTTCTGCTTCATCTAATCTGATTATTCTCTCTAATGTAGTCTTCGTTTCTGGCTGGTTCTTTTTTATGTTTTCTATCTCCATTTTTATGTTTCCTCTCTCTTTGTCGAAGTTCTGAGCCCATTTACCATCCTGATAAGCAGTGTTTTGGACTCTGCGTCTGGTAGATTGCTCGTCTCCATTTTATTTAGCTGTTTTTCTGGAGCTTTCTTCTGATCTTTCATTTGAGACATGTGTCTTTGTCTCTTCATGCTGGCTGCCTCCCTGGGTTTGTTCCCACATGTTAGGCAGAGCTTTCATGTGTCCTGGTCTTGGTAGAAGTGGCCTTATGTAGTAGGTGTCCTATGGGCTCAGTGGCACAGTCTCCTGGGTCACTGAGCTGCGCGCTCCAGGTGTGTCCCTTATGTGGGTTATGTGTGCCCTCCTGTTGTAGTTGAGATTTGATTGCTTTTTGCATGCCAGGGACTGCCCCTCAGGCTGATTGATCATGAGGACTGGCCGTGACCATGAGCTATTGTATGGGGGCTGACCCCACGGAGCAAGATTCGCTGTAGCTTGGCCCTGGTGCCTGCCCAGTCTGCTCTTTGGCTGTGCCATTTGTAGAGGTGGTTGGACGGGGCTCTGGTGTGGTCTTAAGGTGGCCACTGGGTGTGTTGGTTCTGGGTTTGCCTTGTGGGAGGGTCTCTGAAGCAGAACAAGGTCAGCCGCTGCCTGCGCCCTGACTGGAGCCACCTGGTATGACCTACAGAGGCATCTGCAGTTGGTGCCACTTGTGCCGGGCTTGGAGGCACCTGGGAGCGGCTGAGCCACGAACCGAGGCTTCTGCCACTAGTGCCGGGCTGGGGGCTGCTCTGCGAGAGGTGCGGGGCCCGCGGCGGCCAGATGCTGCTTGTTTGGGGTTTGTGGGCCTTTGTGACTTTAGGAAAGTCCGCAGCATGAGCCAAGAAGGCCATTTGTATGGAAAAGCCACTGGAGGCGGCTTGGGGGCCCACACGTGGGAGGGGCGGGGCCTCGGAGTCACGTGGGCGGGGCGAGCGCATCGGCCAGGCTGAGGGACA
>NW_011889268.1:150003-151793 GCF_000151845.1 Pteropus vampyrus | reverse complement strand
CAGGCACCCTGACCGGCCAAGCACCGCATGCTAGGCACAGAGGGACGCGTGGCCGTGCATTTGAGTGAGCGTGTCCCAAATCCTTTGTGGAAAGAGTTAAGCTCGTTACATGCGATCGCGTTGAGACTTTCCCACAGATGCGGAAGCTCAGAGCTCATCGATGCCTTCAGCTTCCAGACTATAAAGGGGGGAGGGGTTGTTTCTTCCAACAGAACAGGTGAGAATATCAGGCCCAGGGCAGGCCCCGCTCCTGGCGTGAAGGGTCCCAGGCCAGTGTTACTGCAGACTGTGGTTTTTTGATGGCAAGGTCAGCAAATCGTGCCACGCAGGCGTCCTATGGTCTTCCTAAAAGGGAATCGATCATTGACTTTTCTGTCCACTTAGTGGTGTTTTGTTTCTGATGGCCGGGAGGCTCGCATTAGTTAAGGAGCCTCCGACAAGTCGGCAGTTTATGGAGCGTGCAGGAAGGAAGGGCACTTTTTATCATCTAATGCACAACAACCTCAGCATTGAACTCTTCCAGAAAGAATCCCGGCTTATCGTGTGGCCGCATGTAAACGACATACTTTGGTCTCACATTCGAGCTACCCTCCTCTTTACGGCCGTGTGTGTGTGTGTGTGTGTGTCTGAGCTGGTACGAGTGAGGCATTACCTCCAAGATAAGAAGATTTATTTTACTCATTATAAATTCCTCCCAGAGCAAAGAGCTAACTTATTAAAATGCTGTACATTTGGCCGCGTGGGACTTGGGCCAAGGCGATTTGGGACACGCCACTGTGTACCGGTAATGAAAACAGAAATGAATTCAACCTCCCAATGGAAAAGTGACAAGCAAATAAATTAGTCTCCGGGTTATCCGATTTTAGAAAATGATCTACGGAAAACGTGAAATAGACAGTTAAAAGAGCGTCTGGGTTTCCGTATGGAAAACTCGTGATTTACAATGACTGCGTGGAGCTGGGGCGTCCAGGGCAGATCTGAGCCTCGAGACTTAACCGCAGCCTCTTCGACGGCCACTGCCGCTTCCTTTCACGCTTCCTTCTCCCCGTCCTTCCAAGTGTGGGCGAAACTCACCCGCGAGCGTAGCGGAGACGTACTGTGCTTGCGGCCTGAGGACATCGTGGCTCGGTCTTTCACTTAAACGAACCATCACCTCCGCTTAATCACGGGAACAATAGCAATCGTGTGTCGCGGTCCAGGAAACGTGGCTGGCGGTCAGTGCTGCCTCGATGTTCGGGAAAGGGGCTGGGGCAGGGCCAGCCTCGGGCACCCTGAAGAAGTAAGTCCCTTTTGCCTCTGAGCTCTGAGACTCTCCTTGCTGTTCCTTGCTCTTGGGCAGAGGGTCCCAAGACATTCCTGCCATCCTTGAGTTCTAGAAAGCCCTCCTCCGAGGCTTGCTTTCCCCGATGTGCACTGCACCCCAGAATAAGTGCTCGATCCCACTCCGCTTACCTCGTCCTGCTTATAGGCAGGCCTGTCCGAACGTCAGCACCTCTGCATGCCCAGGTGTGCCGGCTTCCACAGGCAGCATCCAGGCACTGGCCTTCACGACCGTGTCGAGGAGCGTGTAGAAAGGAAATGGCTACAGGACTCTCGTAGGTCCCCCCGCTCTTGCTTCAGAAGGGTGGCACAGAAGCCATGTGACATCCTAGTTCTTAACTGAGGGATCGGCCTAGAATGTGTGGTCTGGAGCTGAGCAGCTGAGACGTGGTTTAAGGTTGAAGGTTCTTAAAGCTCCTACTTCCTGCCTCCAGGTGATTCTGAGACCCACCCCGCCCAGCCCAGCCCCA
>NW_011889268.1:143841-149773 GCF_000151845.1 Pteropus vampyrus | reverse complement strand
AGATAAGAAGATTTATTTTACTCATTATAAATTCCTCCCAGAGCAAAGAGCTAACTTATTAAAATGCTGTACATTTGGCCGCGTGGGACTTGGGCGAAGGCGATTTGAGACGCGCCACTGTGTACCGGTAATGAAAACAGAAATGAATTCAACCTCCTAACGGGAAAGTGACAAGCAAATAAATTAGTCTCCGGGTTATCCGATTTTAGAAAATGATCTACGGAAAACGTGAAATAGACAGTTAAAAGAGCATCCGGGTTTCCGTATGGAAAACTCGGGATTTACAATGACTGCGTGGAGCTGAGGCGTCCAGGGCAGATCTGAGCCTCGAGACCTAACCGCAGCGTCTCCGACGGCCACTGCCGCTTCCTTTCACGCTTCCTTCTCCCCGTCCTCGCAAGTGTGGGCGAAACTCACCCGCGAGCGTAGCGGAGACGTACTGTGCTTGCGGCCTGAGGACGTCGTGGCTCGGTCTTTCACTTAAACGAACCATCACCCCCGCTTAATAACGGGAACAATAGCAATCGCGTGTCGCGGTCCAGGAAACGTGGCTGGCGGTCAGTGCTACCTCGATGTTCGGGAAAGGGGCTGGGGCAGGGCCAGCCTCGGGCACCCTGAAGAAGTAAGTCCCTTTCGCCTCTGAGCTCTGAAGCTCTCCTTGCTGTTCCTTGCTCTTGGGCAGAGGGTCCCAAGACATTCCTGCCATCCTTGAGTTCTAGAAAGCCCTCCTCCGAGGCTTGCTTTCCCCGAGGTGCACTGCACCCCAGAATAAGTGCTCGATCCCGCTCCGCTTACCTCGTCCTGCTTATAGGCAGGCCCGTCCGAACGCCAGCACCTCTGCATGCCCAGGTGTGCCGGCTTCCACAGGCAGCATCCAGGCACTGGCCTTCGCGACCGTGTCGAGAAGGAGCATGTAGAAAGGACATGGCTACGGGACTCTCGTAGGTGCCCCCGCTCTTGCTTCAGAAGGGTGGCACCGAAGCCATGTGACATCCTAGTTCTTAACTGAGGGATCGGCCTAGAATGTGTGGTCTGGAGCTGAGCAGCTGAGACGTGGTTTAAGGTTGAAGGTTCTTAAAGCTCCTACTTCCTGCCTCCAGGTGATTCTGAGACCCACCCCACCCAGCCCAGCCCAAAAATCAATGACGTGTCTGGCCACAAAGAAAAGCTTTACCGCTTTCTGAAAGTAAAGACAATATATGTTGTATTTCCTCCCATAAGGCAATGAAATTAGAAATTAAAAATAAAAGGACCCAGAGAAAAAAAAATGAGCTATACCCAGTTAGCCCAGCCTTCTTAATAATTCTGAAGCTAAGGAGAAAATCATAACTGAAACCCCCATGATTTAGAAACACGCAACTGCGAAGACACTAAACACTAAATCTGTGAGACGTGACCCAGGCACCAGCTAGACCCATCTATTGTCTGCAAGATGCACGTGGAAACGGATAAAAATACGAACAGCGTTATTAATTATGCATAGCAGTTTGATGAACACGTTCAGGGGATTCTGCGTGGTGCCGTGAACGCGGCCGATACGGATGACGTTCGCTTCTCGTTCAAATGCCGACGTGCTGGCTAAAAAAACGGCACACGTGCTTTTGCAAACCGGCGAGCTGCTCGCGTGGTCCCCCTTCAAAGCATCGCGAAGTGACATTTTAAGCTCACTCATGGTTTCTTTGGCAACATGATTTCTTCGGAAATTCAGTAGGCTTCTCTGATCGATAGTCAGTGCACTTCACGTGCTGACAACCGGGGCTCTGCCGTCCTCAACATTTCTTCCAAGACCCTCCCCCCACCCCCACCCACGGGAGCTACCGTCCGGGCAGGGAGGACCACAGATGGCATCTGTCACTGCCACCGAGTCAGGACACGAGTTAGACATAGACAGCCGCCGGATACACAGCCACAGGCCAGCGGGTGATGGGTTTGGGGGTGGCCAGACCCCTGGGCTGTTTCCAGGACAGATGGTTACTGTCCTGTGATTCAGCTCACGCCGGTCAGAGACCCCACCGTGGGGGTGCAGCCAGTGAGCATCCACAGTGGCCCAGATGAGCTCACATGGCTATATGCTTCACAGCTACGGCCAGGAGGTCTGCAGTGACCCACACAGTGACCGACACAGTGACCAACACAGCCCTGCGTTTACCCAGCACGTGGTGTGAAACGCCTGCCTCTCCGACGTTTAGAAACAAGCGTGCACTCCAGCAGCCAAGGGCCAGTCCCAGCGCTGTCCACCCCCTTGACGTTCAGGGGCGGAAAGTATAGACAGGACAGGCTGTGGGCCTGTCGCGGACAGCGCGAGTGGGGTCCGGGGCTGCTCGGCCTGTGTCCTCTGCCTAGGAGGCGATGCTGGGCAGAAGCTGGGGTCTCCGTTTCCACGGCTTCAGGGGAGTTAGGGTTCAGTCACCCACTGCAGTTGCTGGAGAAGCAGGTGGTGAGGTTGATGACCAGGCCTGTGCGGAGGGGTGGCAGAGCCACGCGTGACGGGTGGCATTGGGAGACCCAGAACCAGGAAGCCCATGCAGACTACAGACAAGCCGGGAACACTGAGCTCCCCGAGTCTCTGTGACCCACCCCCCTACAGCCCACCCAGCCGGCGCCCCCCGACTTGAGGGCCCTGTGACACCTCTGCGTGGACCGCTCCCCTCCCAAGGTGACGCCCCGTTACCTGCTGCGGCCTCGAGACCCACAGGTACCGAGGAGGGTCCGCGGGGCACACAGATCGTGTTGGGGGTGGGGGGAATAGCATGGCAGGGGAGGGCACGGGGGTGCGGGGGGTGCACCCATGTGACCGGCCGGAGCCCCGCGGTGCAGCCCTCCGGACCCGCTGGCCCACGTGTGACGAGGCCCAAGCGTCCCGCTGTCCACAGCCATCGCACATGCAGAAGCATCTGCATCGTGTGGGACACGCCCAGCGCCACCCCGGTGATGTGACGATGGCAGAGACCTCGGGCATCTTGACGAGACACGTGTGGCCCGGACCTCGGGGGCGTTTCTAGTGACTCGGTGGGCTGAAGCATGTTGGGATGGTCCCTCCAAAGTGACAGGAAAGCTCTAATTCCTGCTCCTGCTAAGGGTGCTCAAAAACAGTTTGGGAGGGGCCCGAATCTCTTTCCCGGGTAATCTACAAAGCTAAGCGGGGGTCCTGCTGCGTTGGGGTGGGCCCCGATCCGTGTGACTGAGCATCTGTCGACAGACGTGGAGTCGCGTGGGGTGGGGGGTTGGGGACTAAACCTGCTCTCAGGCAAGGCAGGCGTCTGGCGTCTCCCACAGACCCGGATCTGAGTAGAAACGAGGCCATCTGTACAGACAAAATTGCCATTTTCCCAGAACCAGCCTTATCGCTTATCGTTCATATTTGGAAAAGGGTGACAGCCGCAGGAAGGGCCTTTAAGGACTGGCAGCCTCCACGGGAACAATGCTGAACGAGGCAGAAATTCCTGGGAAAAGTGTCGACTCAGTGAATTTTAATGAAACGGCCCTCAGAGGCATAAGACTCGATTGACACCTGCATTATTTACTGACGTGTGGGGAGTTTGTGGGTTTCCCATTTTGTTAATGTGGCATCGGGTCACCTGAGCGAGTCGCAGCCACCGGGAACACATTGCTCATTATCAGCGGCACACTTGGAGGACAGACTAGAATCCTGGTGTGTCACCTTCTCTAAGCCATTCCTTCCCCAAGGGGGCGGGAGGAACACCCACACCCACTGCACCTCTTTCTTGATAAGCGTGTGGTTCCTGTCCTGTGCCTTCCAAGCCCAGCGGGCCTGGGAGATCCGCAGCCTTGACCTCAGGTGGACTCGGGCCCTGAGGGAAACCCGTCTGTCATCATTTCTTAAGTGACCGCAGGAGAGCAGACATCCGATAAAGCTTTTGGCACCGAGGGCACAGAATCAAGAACACGGTCCACGTCCAGGGGGATTTGTCAAGCGAGTCCATCCACAGCGCGAGCTTTAAATAAGGTGCACGTTGGCCATTTTCGAAACACCAGAAAAACTCAATTTTCAAAATTGTTCCCCTCTACATTGCATTACTCCTTTAAGAAAGTGACAAGGACACGCACAACAAAAACACAGGTACTCTCAGAGGTTCGCGTGACAAATTCCATTCCATCCAACTATTGACGTTTCGGCAAGTTCACATCGATGAACACTGTAACATTCTAAAATGCCATTTAAGGGGTCAACTAAGTAAAGCTGTCATGCGAGGTAAGAGTGGTTTTACTGTTAAATTAAACATGTTACTGTTAAGTCAAACATTTTGATGTATGGCTCTTACACACCCGCCAGAGCGAGCACAGTGCCTGACACACAGTACCAGCTAAGTGTGTGTTTTCTATGATTTGCGTGTGTTTATTTGGTTATTATCCTTTCTTGGACGTCAGGTACAAACAGGTGTTCCCCAGGCATCTCGGATCAAGGCCCCTTGCTCACCTGGGCACAGACTTTCTTCTGTTTTATACACTTTGTCCCATCCTCTACCTCACCCCCCCCCAAACACAAACCCCATCTTAATGGCTGGTGCATTCCTTGTACGTACGTGCCCGCATGAACTCCGCAGGCCCGTTTTGTGTGCGTACATTTTAAACCACGTGGATGGGCTTTTGCTGTCTATTTCCATTCAGCTTCTTATTTTATCCCTCAGATGTGTGTTTTTAAGATGTCCTCGTCGGTATGCATACATCTCGTCTGCAGCGTGCATCCAAAGCATTTTACAAAGCTATTACCGCGGTTTTCGCTGGCCGAATTGTGTCCCCCCAAAAGATTGGTTGCAGCCACATCCGCAGCACCCATGAATGAGACCTTATTCAGAAGCAGAGTCTTGGCTGATATCATCGAGCTGAAATTAGGTCAGACCGGAATAAGGCAGACCTCAGTTCCATGACAAGTGTCCTTATAAAGAGAGAGATTTCCAGACACAACCATACACAGGACATCGAATATCACATCTTCAGAAATGCATCCCTCTGGGCCCCTCAGAGAAACTGACATTAGCTATGATGACAGATAAACCCCCAGTTCCGGTGGCTCAGCCGTGGCATCTCCTGGCATATCACACCATATCACACTGTTACGGAAACCGGCAAGTCCAAATCTTGAGTGGGGGGGTGGGGGTGGGCCTGGCAGGCCGAAGACCCAGGGGAGCTGACGGTTCACGGGAAGTCTGAAGACAATCTGCTGGAGAATTCTCTGACTCAGTGGAGGGTCGGTCTTTTTAGAGAAAAAGGCCTTCGACTGATTAGACGGGGCCCATTCACATGACGGAGGACAATCTGCTCTCCTCTACTGATGAAAACGTTTATCTCATCCAGATCCGCCTCGCAGAGACACCCAGAACGATGTCTGACCACTGAGCGCCCCACAGCCCAGTGAAGTCGGTACGTAAAACCGATCATGGCACCCCTGAGTCAGGATGCTGACCGCAGATGCCAGCTCCAGGAGCACACTGGGCAGAAATGGGGGTTCGGGGCTTTTTAGTTTTAGCTCCAACATCGAGGTGGAGAGTCAACCAAATTTACAACAAGAAAAAACGCTGAACCTACTGAAATTCAAAAACTTTTCTTGGACCCATGAGAAAATTGAGGTCACAGGACAATTGTTCCTTGAAATCTGGAAATATGTATAAATACAGAGAAAACCAGTGCAGATTATTTCGCAAGAGGCATGGAACCATACACTGATAAGGCCCCTAGATAGCCATTTCGATGGATTTCTGGAGGCTGAGTGGGTAACAGCTTGAGAGCATAAGCTTCTGGGGTCTATAGTCTCAGACCTATCCCTCAGGCTAATACCATGAGGAGCCAAGAAAAATTACCCTATTGCCTTGGTGGGGAGAGGGGAAAATATGCCAGAACATTCTGCATAACAAAGACCTCCTCCCCTGGGGAAAACACTTTACCCAATCGTTATCTCATTTAGGTAGAAGGA
>NW_011889268.1:127848-141596 GCF_000151845.1 Pteropus vampyrus | reverse complement strand
TGAAGGTAACATAAAATCTTCTATTTTGTTCAATTCTTAATCGATCCAGTAGATGTACGCTTGTTCGAAGCCGTGATATTAACAGTGCATTGCGTAGTTTCATGAAATAGACAACAATAAATGACGGCAACTTCGTAAGGGGACTCAGGAGGAGATGGAAATATTCTTAAATAATATGTGCCATGCGGATAGGGCTCTAACTCAGTTGGGTTTTTTCCAGGCAGATACAAATTGTCAACATCATATTTTGAATAATCTATTTTTCTTCACTTATTTAAAATGTTGCCATAATAACTCACGATGGCTTAACACACATCGGCTTAACACACATCGTGTTCCACGTATGGACTTTTCTTGATCGTTACTGTTACTTTCTCGATTGCTGTGCTAGTACTTCCAGCTTTCATTCAGTGTATATTTATGACATAGTTTACTATCTGACCGAGCTTTCTACCCACGTGGTTCTTCACATCCAGAATTGTTCTAACTACTTTCCTTTTCTGCTTTTCTCTTGAAAATCTAGCATCAACGTGTCTGGTTCCAAAGGAAAAGAAAAGAAAAATGCCCTTGGTACTTGAATACAGGTTCACGTAAATGACATCTAATTCCTGTAGTTCTTACTTGTAATAAATTGCAAATAATAAGTTGCAAATAAGAAGTCACGGTGGCTTTTCATTTATTTAAGACTTCTTTTAAGCCCCTCAATAACATTTTATAATTTTGCTCATAAAAGTCTTACAGATTTCTTATTTAAATCCAGGGCAATTCTTTGTGCTGTCCTTATTGCTGTTACTTCTGACCGTTTTGTCCAGGTCGATAGATTTCTCATAAATATATACGTTTTTTAACGCAGACCCTTTATCTAACTCTCTTGCTTATGTCAGTCGTTTCTCTTGGATCATCCAGGTCTGCGACCATATTAACGGTTATATCGAAGATCAAAAAATCAAAGATAATTTTACCTCTTTATTTCTTTTATTTCTAGTTTCTATATCTCTTATTTTTTTCCTTAAAGTTTCAGCTAGTCCCGCCATGGCAATGTTCAATGGCAATATCGATACTTGATATCCTAGCCCATTTCCGCCTTTAATGGTAAGCTTCTGTGTTCTGACATCGAGCTAATAATAAATTAGGGCATGAGATACCACATAGGACCCGACATGTGCGTTTTCAGTGTTATCTTTTTTATGTTATGTAATATTGGTTTGAATTTACTTTTTAACCCAGGATTTGCTATCTAGTGTTCGTATTTGATATTTTTTTTGCTGTAAGATTGTAGTTGTACGGGAATGGGTTTAGAAATGTTTCTTCAATTTTTCTGTCACTTTGCGGGGCGTATTGAGTTTTACTTCATGGCTTAACGTGTGGTCCTTTCTTGGTCACCTGAAATAATGATGGTGTATTCTCTATAGTCTGAGTGTATAGTTTGATATACACGCACAGATATGCACACACATATATGTATGTATGCACTTATATATGTATGCATGTACCAGTGAATTATACATTTGTGTGTTTATATGTACGTGTGTGCATAATTCATTTGATACATATAGATATATATTGCAAACTCCATGTTGATCGGTAATCATAATTCAACCTGATCAGTAATTCACCTGATCAATGATGTGATTTAAATGTCTTCTACTCTTTTCGATGGCCATACCACCCTCTCGAGGGCCAAGTGCGAATCATCCAGGTCGCCTGCCACCCTTCCCTGCGTTTTCCGTGGCAGGATTTTGATATTATGTAATTAGACGCAGGTCCGCATGGCTAGTAGCTCCTTGCTGAGAATGACAGCGTTTTTCATTTGTCATTAGTCCTCCGTTGTGTCTGATGACGTCGAACCTGCTTTCTCTCTGGATCAGAACCACAGTGGCCAGGTGGAGAGAGAGAGGGCTGAGTCACGACACGTGTCATGTGAACGTCAGAGCAGAAAACGCCAGCTCCTGGGGACCGCCCCTCCTCGTGCTCAGAGCTCGGTGAGGGTGGCAGGCAGGTGTTGGGCCACTGTGCTGCTGACCTCCAGGCCCCAGGCTGGAAGGGGACTTAGAGGTGACATGCTCCCACTGCCACCACAGATGATATGAGGGCAGGGGCGTGGGGAAGATCCCCCAGAGAAAACTCTTGGAGAAACCATGCGGACGAAGCCAGGGTGACATCCGGCGGTGAGAGCCGGCAGGCCAGGCCCCATGCCACAGCTTCCCCAAGAAGTGGCACAGAGGGCCCTAGACGGGCCGGAGCCTTGGCCCGCTCCACAAGGTCAGCGTCGCGGGTAGCAGGCTGCCCTGGAGGGTCAGGAGGCTGCGGTCCGGGTGGCAGGGGCCAACCTTTTACACGGTCCCAGCTCTGGGAAAGGGGTGACAGCTTCCTTCAAAACCGTGGCAAGTTTCCTGTTTTACAGAGCAGATCTGTCTTTTTGTTTTGCCTTCTATCCAGTGCTTTCTTTTCTCCCCCACCTTTTTTTGATTTTTATTTAATTTATTGGGGTGACATCGGTTAATAAAATTACACAGGTTTCAAGTATATAATACGTCATCTGCATGATGCGTTGTGTGATCATCCCGCAAAGTCGCACCTCCTTCCGCCACCGTCTGTCTGACGCCCTCTACCCTTCCTGCCTCCCGCTTCCCCCTTGGTCTCCACTGTACTGGTGTCTGTGTCCGTGAATCTGTTGCTCTTGATCGTTTGTCGCTTTTAGTTTGTATTCTGCATATAAATGAAGTTGTATGGCTCTCAGTTTTTCTCTGTCTGACTTACCTCGCTTAGCGCGGTCATCTCAAGATCCGTCCACGTTGTCACAAACGGCAGAGTTTCATCCTTCCTTATGGCTCAGTGATATTCCATTGTGTGTGTGGACCACACCTTCTCTATCCATCCTCTGTGCAACGTGTGTGTATCCCTTTCTCTGTTTTTCTCGTTGTTGATCTATGTCTTTGCCAGAACACTCAGCCCAGCGTTCGGGATCTGTGAGGAATCCGAGTGAACCCGCGGGAGACTTTTCGAGTAGGTTTTACTCCGTGTTCTTCTGAGGCTCCTTCACCGGGCAGACGGATCATAAGGACAGCAGGGACTGGCCCGATTGTGAGGAGGCAGGAGGCAGGGGACAGGTACGGCGTGGGGCTGAGGCAGAGCAGAAACAGGGGGACGAGCAGATCTGGTGTTTGCGCAAGACGAAGTGAAGAATTGCATTTGTGATCCGCACTCACTCCGCTTTTCCTATTTAAACACAGCACGGGCAGCAGAGAATATTTTGCCATGATGACGATGACAATGACAATGATGACGATGATGATGACGATGACAATGACGATGACGATGATGATGATGATGACGATGATGATGGTGACGATGATGATGATGACGATGATGATGATGACGACGATGATGATGACGATGACGATGACGACGATGATGATGATGATGGTGACAATGACGATGATGACAATGATGATGACGATGATGATGACGATAATAACGACGATGATGATGACGATGATGATGACGATGATGATGATGATGATGACGACAATGATGATGATGACGACGATGATGATGACGATGACGACGATGATGATGATGGTGACAATGACGATGATGACAATGATGATGACGATGATGATGACGATAATAACGACGATGATGATGACGATGATGACAATGATGATGACGATGACGATGATGACAATGATGATAATGATGATGATGATGATGACGACGACGATGATGATGACGATGACGATGACAACGATGATGATGACGATGACGATAACGATGATGATGATGACGATGACGATGACGATGATGACGATGACGATGATGATGACGATGATGATGACGATGATGATGATGATGAGGACGACAATGATGATGACGACGATGATGACGACGATGACGATGATGACGATGACGACGATGATGATGACGATGACGATGACGATGATTACTAACGAGGCTTCCAGAGAGCTGGTTTGCGTCAAGCCTTGTCATTCACGTGCGGCTGAGGAGGTGGCACTGGGCGGAGTCTGTGGCCCACCAGCACCTCCTGCCTGATGACTCTGAGGGGTGATTTGTCACCGTGCGTTTGTTTCCGGTAACGAACACGAACTCCCAGCTGCACTGAAACACAATCCCATCTCATCTCTGAAGCTGCAAACACGGTCGTCTCTTCGTCTGGCCGTGGAAGTTATCAAGTTAACAAGTCCACTGACGCATTTAGCAGCTTGGAAAGAAAATGCCGCCGGCGGGTGCTGCATGACAGAGGCCCCACTCTGCCTTCCTCTTTTTGGGGGGCCCAGGGCCTCAGTCATTTTCCGTTTTCCTTCTTTTCGTCTTAGAACAGGACCTGCTCCGTGTGTCTCTCCTGCTTTTTTGGACATGAGTGTAAAGAAGGACTGACTCTAACCAAGCAGCGTGGACGGGAGTCACAGCAAGCCAGCCGAAGAGAGCTAAAGGCTGTTTTTATGGGCTGCGTGTTTCTGTGGGAGATACACAGGGTGACAGCCTAATAAAAAACGTAGTAGCCTGAGCTCACCTGTTTGCTGTGGGTGCTCAAGGTTTTCTGCGGGAGGATGGGCCTGGAAACATCCAGAAAAGAGTGTCAGTTACTAATCCCCACCGACCATCAGTCTCATAGACGTGACCCTGAATGTGGTTTTATTTCTCCCTGCAGAGCTCGCTTTTTCAAAACTCGGTTATTCTGGGGCGGGAAAAAAGCAAATAAGGGTCTCCAGAAATTTAGATATTTTTTTCTGTATTTCAAGAACTGTTCTAAAAGGAAGTGATAAGGTTTAGATTTTTTTACTACATTTAGTGCAGTCAGTTAGTTTCTTTACAGAAGAGGAAGAGGAGGCCTAGAATCAGTGACAGGTGGCCACGTGGCTGGTCCGTGCACTGCCCTTACAGAGAAGGGTGGGTATGAGTCTGGTGGACCCCAAAATCCAACGGGGCTTTGTAGGGGTTAAATGAGAGGCAAAAATGCATGGCATAATGCTTTACGCAGGCAGCGTTTCCTGAATGCCCTGAACAAGCAGGGTTGCGTGTGGGGGTGGGGGAGGCTGTAACAGAGGCGACGGCCAGCCCTGAAGGCTCTGTCCTCCTGAAGCGGGCAGTGGGATCATAACCAGCCGGTCCACTTCCAGACCCAAGGCAGGGAGAGAACCCTAAGGGGGCCATGTCTGAATGCTTGTGGCTGAGCAGAGGGTGGAGGCTGAGCCGGAGGTGGCTGGAGGGTGACAGCAAAGGAGCCGAGTGCCCTGCATGGGTGCGTGTCAGCGGACGCCTGGGGAGAGCCGAGCCTGGACACATGGGCGGGGACCTCCCTGGGCACGTGTTCTTTGGCTTCCGATCGTGTCCCGTGAGGGGCAGAGGGAGGACGAGGCGGGAGGGTGTGAGCTGGCTCGCCTGTGTGACGACTGCCCCGACCGTGACTTGTGGGAGGGCGGATGTCACCCCCGGAGGGCACGCGGCCCTGCTTGTGTCTCAAGGCTGTGCCCCCGACAGAAGTCCAGAGTTTCCTCTGCGCCTTCGCGTGCTCGGATCAAAAGCCTTTGCGGGTCAAGGCCGGTGATTGTGGGAGCGAGGCGGACAAACCACGTGAGCACGGGGCAGACCGGTCACGACCTCGGAAACGGTAATTAACTGAATTTCTAAAAAATACGGAGGAACGAACTAAGGGAGGATTTGAAGCATAATACACATAACATCAGATTTCTATTTGAGGGAGATCCCCATGACGTAGTACGAAAAAGGGAGCCCAGGGCATCAGTGAAGAGAGGAGACTATTGCAGTGATCTTGGCAGAGATGCCCCAGGCCCAGGTGTGGGTGGCGACAGATTTGACGGAAACGTCGAGATCTAACGGGTGGTATTTACTGAAGGGGAAACTTGAGGAGGACTCGGAGCCGCCTCTGATACTTCTGGCCCGAGCGGCTGCGTGGACGGTCACGGTAGCATTCACTGAGCTGACGAGCATCCGCGAAGAGAGGAGAAATCAGGAGGTTGTTTTCTGTGCGTGTGCACGTCGAGTTCGAGGATTCTGTAAGATGGTTAAGGTGGCATTAGACACGCTGGACTGAAGCTTAGAAGAGCGATAAGGCCAGAGATATAAAATGGGGGACATCGACCTTTTAAAACTGTCAGAAACTCCTTAGGTCTAGGAAGGAAGAAACGCAGGAGGGCGGAGCCCCATGTCACAGGAGTCCCCCCCGTCAGGGTCCCATAGACCTGAGGAGGGAGGGCTTGTCCGCGGGGCGGAAGCAGAGCGGGGCTGGGTGATGAACAATGAGGAGAGAGGGAGAAGTGTTTCAACACTTCGTGCTCGACCGCAACAAATACCGCTGTGTTACCAGGTAAGGTGAGGACAGGTGCATCCTGCACGCCTGGCTTTCGGAGGTCGTGGATGGTCTAGGCAGGAGCAGGGTCGGACGTGCGCATGGCCAGTTCGCAGTGGTCAAAGAGTCGATAGCAGTGATAAAAAAAATCGCTCATCACGGGAGAGGAATCAGCGAATGAATGGGAGGCTACAAAAGGGGATGCGGCTGGAGCGGGGTGCATGATAAAAGTCTCGCGATTTGGCGTGTGTTATTTGCTTTTCCTGGGAAATGCAGAATATCAGAATGTAAGTGGGTGAATGGGAGGGGCGGCCTTGACGATGCTCTGGCACACGCGATCCGGGACACCGGTGCGGGTCAGGCCTCCGACAGGGGCGAAGATGCTGGTCCAGGGCTGGAAAGAACCCGATCGTAGCAGAGGCGCGGTGCGGGCATCGCGGGCGAGATCAGGAAGAGTGTGTTTCACTTGCGTGCCTCAAGGAAGTAGGAGGGTGTGCGTGTGTGTGTGTGTGCGCGTGCGTGTGTGTATGTGTGTGAGTGTGTGCGCGTGCGTGTGTGTGCATTGTGAGTGTGTGCGCGTGCGTGTGTGTATGTGTGTACATGTGCATGTGCATGTGTATGTGTGTGCGTGTGTGCATGTGTGTTTGCATGTGCGCGCGTGTGTGCGTGCCTGCGTGCATGTGTGCATGTGTGTGCAAGCACGTATGTGTGCATGTGCGTGTGCGTGTGTGCTTGTGCTGGTGTGCGCCATCCAGCTACAGAGAAGGTCTGTGTGACAAGCACTTCCCGGTGTTTTGGAGGACGCCGTTTGCCCTCTCATCCGCGGTGGCTCTGAATGAGGTCATCAGCTGAAGGACTGAAAAACGATCTCAGAATATTAACCATCGATTTCAGGCTGTATAACTAGTTTATCTGCAATAAGACTTCAATTTCTTCAGAAACTCCAGGAAAAAAAAAATGAGTTCATCAAAGCTGCCAAGAGGGTGGTAACGAGCCCATGTTCTCTTCTTCCTGTGTCTCTGGATCCATTTATACCTGGAGTCAGCTCTGTCCTTAACCGTCTCAGGTAAGAGGTGAACCAGCACATCCCTTAACCAAAAAGAGAAAAAGAAATCATGACTGATACAGCCAGCATCTGGGAGGGCCTGCTGCTTCTCACCTCATCGGACTTGTTTGTTTGGCAGTAATGCACGTGCACGTGAGTGTGAGCACGCACATACACACACACACACACACACACACACCCCTAACGATCGGGTCTTCAAGAGACTTCAGCTGACAACGGCTAAAAATTCTCATGTCAAAAATTATTTTGCTATCTAATTCATCACTCTTCTTTAGCTATACGCTGGGAGCTCAAATTTTGTAGAGCAAGGTGAGTGTCCTGACACCCAGAAACAAATCGTCCTTTTAAAAAGTACTTTGGGAGGCTGCCGTGGGTAGTAAATGAATAGTATGTGCCAGGTACTGGGCCCAGCACCTTCCATTTTTAGCCTTCGAAGTAACCCTTTGAGCAGGTGATGTATGTCCAGATCACAGAGAGGCAAACCAGAACACGGAATAATTAGATGACTTGCTCAAGGCCACCCAAAGGTATTGAGATAATTAAAATAAGTATTATCACTCAGTAAAACTTACATGTTTACTCACCGATTGTCAGGTGTTGCCAAAGTTGATTTTGCTTTTCTCCAAGATGGAAAAATAAGTTAGCATGTTCTGGTTTGCCCATATCATTATTTAGACATATTAATTGATATATATATATATATATATATATATATATATATATATATATATATATATATATATATATTTATATAAATGCATATGTATATATATGCATATGTATATATATACATATGCATTTATATAAATATAAGCATGTATTTGACTGTCCGACATAAAGCGTTGTTTCTACGGTATGATCTTCAATGCCAGGCTAAAATACACCACTCTATCATCGTTCTGATGCGCCCAAGCATTTAATTCCAAGAAGCGTAAAGCAATCGACAAGATATATGGGAACAAAATTGGCTATCGAACCCTCAAAAGGCAAAAGACATACTGATGTTTATTAATCAATTCCTGCTGTGGTTTCCAATCTAGAATAGTTGAACACTTTCGATAAGTTTTATTTATATTTCCTATTCTGAGACGGGTCGTGTCCCTGCCTGACGCCACAGCGGCTGATGTGGATGTTTATCTTGCTCGGTGCTGACTGCCGACCTTCCTTACCGGCTCCGCAAAGATTTACATAGGAACAGGCTGCGGGGCTGGTGCGACTTCTCCATCCTGGCTTAGGGAAGGGCGGCAAATGTATTATCCGTCGTGGTTATTGCACAGCTGACAAGGGCTTGCTCAGAGGACGACAGTTCACCCCAGAAGACGTATGTGCCACGGCGTTTATGAGTCCCATCCGTCACAACGGGGATTCAGAACAGCGGCTGTCAGCACTGCACGCGATCACTGTAGGACAAAGACCTTGGCCCTCGGAAAGTTCATTTCGGCACAGTCGTAGTTCATTAACCAGCCATCACAGCAGAGCCAGACGGGCCCACTCCCACTGAGAGGCACTTCTGAATAACCAACTCAGATTTTAAGAATGTTTTATTCCAGGAAATAGCTAGCTAAGCCCCGTGGGGTCAGGCACCAGGGACGCCAAGATGGAAAAGCCACAGAATTGCAAGAAAGATAGACATGGAGACAGGAAAACATGGCATTGCACAGTGACGGGTGCTCCTGGCCAGGCCGTCGCACCGCACCGTGAGCCCGCCGGCAGCAGCGGTCACGCGGCGGGGTCGGCCGTGAGCTCGAAGACTGGGCTTCGCTGCCCGCGCTGTGGGCCGGGCCCGCGGTGAGGTCCAGCCGGAGACGCCGGAGGCCGAGCTCAGCAACGTGGTTGAAGATTCAAGCAGTCATGTGCTCAGACCCCAGTCAATACTGGAGACGCCGATGCGCAGGTCAGGTACACATCCACGTGCCAGGAGGGGACGTGTCAAAGTCAGGACAAAGACTCAGGCCAAAGACACAAAGCGGTCATGGGAATCGGGCCTGACACGGCGCCGATGTCAGCGTACCGGAGAGGGAAGGTCAAGTACGTGTGAGGGAAATGTCCAGGTCACTCACAGAGAAGGGTGGCGGTGTGGACAACAGGCGGGGGCGGCCAGCACAGAGACGGGAACTCGGGGGCCGCAGAAGAAAGCTCGGAAAGCGTGTGGGACTAAATGAAGAAGAAAGTCAGCTCATGAGCACGTGTGAGATGTGACCAGCCTCTGGAAGGAGGTCGACAGCATTAAGTGCGCATGTGCGTATGCTGGAAAATAAGAATGAATTTAAAAATTGAATAAGCTTGCGCCTTGGAGAATGTGAGAAAAAAAATAGCAATTCAAACCTAAAGCGAGCACAGGAAAGGGAAGAAAACAAACAGGAGCGTAAACCCGTGGAATTTTAAACAGAAAAACAATAGAGAAATCTGACGGAAATCAAAAGCGAGTTCTTCGCACATTTAAGGAAATTGATGAACCTCTAGCCGGGCTTGGTTGAGACAGGAGGAGAGAGACGGGATACGAATGATCAGTGTTAAACGCGACAGACAGATCATCACTGCTGATTACTGATTCTACGCACAAGCGAACGCGTCTAAAGGAACACTACTCATAATGCTATGTGCATACATTCGATGCCTTAAAGAACATATATCGATTTCTTGGAAAATGCAAATGAATAATCTCACCCAAGGAGAAACAGATAACTCGAATGGCTCTATTCACATTTTCGGAAATGGAATTCATCATTAAAACTTCCCCTCCCCCCCAAAAAAAAGCCACAGGGTTAGATTATTTGACAGGTGATTCCTACCAGTGAAATAACAATTCTCCATAATATTTTCCAGAAAATAGAAGCAAAGCAAAGACTTCTCAACTCATGTCACGACGCCAGCATCGCTCCAGTCTCAAAGCCAGATGAAAACATTACAACGAAACTACAGACCACTGTCTCTCACGCCTCCAGACACAAAAATGCTTTAATAATATGAGTAACTCAAATCCGGTGATGTATAAAAATAATGTTACATCATAAAAATGATTGAATTTTTTTAAATTCTGTTTACACAATCACTGAGTGATTCCTCAATGTGTTGGTCAAGGTTTTCCAGAGAAACAGAACCAATGGGCTTTGTGTACACACACAGACACACTGGTCCACGCTGCTGTGGAGGCTGGCAGGTCCCAAGCTCCATAAGGGGAGATGGCACAGTAGGACCCAGGAGACACGATGGCGTGTTCCCAGTCCGGGAGGAGCCGGCCTCTCGGTTCGAGTCTGAAGGCAGGAAAACAGCTGACGTCTCAGTTCAAAGGCCATCTGGTGGGAAAATTCGTACATCCCTTGGGGGAGGATCAGCCATTTTGGCCTACTCAGGCCTTCGACTGATTGGGTGAGGCCCACCCACATTTGGTTGGTCAATCTGTTTTACCAGTCTACCGATTTAAAAGTTAATCTCATCCAAGAACTCCCTCACGGAAATGCCTAGAATAATGTTTTACCAACTATCTGGGCACCTTGGGGCCCAGTCAAGTTGGCATAAATCTAACCATCTCACTATCCTACAAAACCACTGTGGGCGTTTTCGTGTTTCTGTGCTAATTCGATTACCCGTTCCGTCATCGGTCTGCTAATTAGATCTAGAAAACAAGGTCCTTGGAAACATGGGCATGAGATGACCGGATAAAGAAGCCGCGGTCCATATATTAAAGATGAGACACCACCATTTGTGACAACATGGATGGGTCTCGAGATTATTATGCCGAGAGAAACAAGCCAGACCGAAAAAGCTGAGAACCATATGATTTCGCTCATACGTGGGGCATAAAACTGAAAGCGACAAACAAGCAGGACAAACAAAAACTCACAGGCGCAGACAACAATTTAGTGGTGAGCGGAGGGGAAGGGGGGGAGGGTCAAGGTAGAAAAGGGCTTAATGGGGGTCGAAGATATGGTGACAGGAAGAGATTTGACCTTGGGTGGTGAACACACAACGCAATACGCATATGGCGTGTTACTGAATTGTACACTTGAAACCTGTGTAATTTTATCAACCAACGTCACCCCCAATAAATTTGCCAAAAATTAATTAAAAAACAAAATAAATGATTGTTTATAGACTTTATATTCTTGCCACTGAGGAAGACTGGGAACTGGGTAGGATTTCTGCGGTGAAAAGCGTTTGTGCATACATGTCGAGAATTCTGGTCTGTCATTTCATGTGATCGTTTTGACTGTCTCTGAAACCCACCTGGCCTCCCCCGTCTCGGCGTCATCATGTAGAAAACCTGCCTCGGTAACGGGCAGAGCTGGAAACTTTCAGAACCGCCAGCATTTGTGACGACGTGCCATGAAGAGGAAGACTGTGAAGAGAGTCTAGAAAATTCTCAGGGCAAGCGAGACCCCTAACCAAGAAGAGAGATTAAGTGAGGGGAACTTAAGGATTTTCGCTGGTTTACCAGATTCCTAGCTCAATGACACCCTCTTCCGTCGTTATGGTGAATTTCAGTCACATCAAGGATTTGTTCTGATGCTTTACAAGAGATGTTGGTGCCTCTCAAAGACTTGCAAATTGTGTGTATTTTTAAGTCACACCCCTGCATCCTATCCGCTAATCTACCAGGATTGGTGTTCAGTACACTCACAATTCCCGTAGACTATTTCTAGCTGTGACTTATGTGGGTTTAGCCCCATTATTGGCTTTTATCTTTATTTTCTTTGATACTTTTTGAAGTTTATGTTGCCGTTTGTCGGATACCAGACAGGATATTTACTTACTACTATTCAGAATTTTCCCCCAATATATGCAGAGTTGTGTTAACAGATTCTCTTTTACTTATGACAAGTTTTGACGTGACGTATAATCAGTATTGCTCTCTTCAGAATGTTTTCACGTGTCTTCCTGGTTTCCTCTTTGGCTCAGAGTCACAGAAATGTTGCTATCCTTCCATTTTTATGGTTTCAGCTTAATGTAACTGGCATCCAGCTTTAGTGCCCTGATGTCAGCGAACATGTTCTCTGAGATGTCAGACTTTTGTAATTCATGGGGATATTGTTTGTGGCCAAAGATATGGTCCCATTTTCTAAATATTCCATATGTGCTTGAGAAATGTGTGTCCTACAGTTCACGAGTACAGTTTTTCCTATATTTGTACTCAATCAGTTTTGGTAATAACTCACTTGCTAAATATATTTTTATTAATTTTTATTTTTCAATTAGAGTTGACATTCGATATTATTTTATATCAGTTAGGTGTACAGCATGGCGGTTAGACATTTATATAATTTACAAAGTGACCCCCCCCCCCATGAGTCTCGTCTCCACCTGGCACCACACAGCTATTACTGTATTTTTGACTTATATTCACTTGCTAAATATCTTTACATATGTTTTGGCCACTAATTTTGTTTCATTTTCTCAAAGTGGAACTGTCCAAAACATCCCACAATTATTTAGGATCATTCTATTTTCTTTATTTTGCTATTAGTTAAAATATACATATTTAAACATTCTTGATGAACTGAATATTTGATAATGAAGAGCCTACCATGCTTTTTGCCTCGAAGTCTATTTTTGTAAGTCGCTTTTGCCTCAGAGTCTATTTATTAAAGCCTCTTTTGTATGCCATTTTTCTTTTGGCGATCATTTGGATGGTATATTTTTATCATTCATTTACATTTAATTTTTCTGAGACTTTAGATGTGTCTCTTATGAACAATTTATAAGTTTTAAATATGACCATTTTTTTTGCTTTTAAATATGGACCGTTTAGTCAATTTATATTTAATTACTAATATTTTGCTTTTAAATCTACCTTGTTGTCCATTTATTTTTCTTTCCATTTTGACCTTTTTGGATCAATCACTTTAATAATCGCTTTTCCTCATTTGAATATTTCTTACTGTTAATTTTTATTTTTCATGCAAGAAATTACCAAAATTTTTAAAACTTAAAGTCAAACTAGGGTTCAATTTCTTCCTAGATAATGCAAAAAATTACATTCTCCTTCTTCTATATTTTTGTGTTTGTTTTATAAAGTTCTATGTTTTCCTTTAACCCCATTGGGTATTTTTATTGCTGTTCATTTCCATCTATCCACATACTTATCCTTTCTTCTATTTTTCTCCTCTATCTATGGACTACACTTAATTCCCTCCTACGTGGAAGGTGCGTCTTTTAGAATTTCCTTTGGTCCAAATCTTCTGGTTATGTACTAAAAAAGACGGACTCCGATTTTGCTTTGTGTGTGCCTGGTGACAGCATCCTCCCACGTCTGGGCAAGCTGGTAGGAAAGGCCAGGTGCCCCTTCTGTCACAGAGGCGGATGTCGAACCATGCACAGGGGCCCTTCCCCAGGCCTCCGCCCACCCTACCC
>NW_011889268.1:117482-127798 GCF_000151845.1 Pteropus vampyrus | reverse complement strand
AAGAGCCTACCATGCTTTTTGCCTCGAAGTCTATTTTTGTAAGTCGCTTTTGCCTCAGAGTCTATTTATTAAAGCCTCTTTTGTATGCCATTTTTCTTTTGGCGATCATTTGGATGGTATATTTTTATCATTCATTTACATTTAATTTTTCTGAGACTTTAGATGTGTCTCTTATGAACAATTTATAAGTTTTAAATATGACCATTTTTTTTGCTTTTAAATATGGACCGTTTAGTCAATTTATATTTAATTACTAATATTTTGCTTTTAAATCTACCTTGTTGTCCATTTATTTTTCTTTCCATTTTGACCTTTTTGGATCAATCACTTTAATAATCGCTTTTCCTCATTTGAATATTTCTTACTGTTAATTTTTATTTTTCATGCAAGAAATTACCAAAATTTTTAAAACTTAAAGTCAAACTAGGGTTCAATTTCTTCCTAGATAATGCAAAAAATTACATTCTCCTTCTTCTATATTTTTGTGTTTGTTTTATAAAGTTCTATGTTTTCCTTTAACCCCATTGGGTATTTTTATTGCTGTTCATTTCCATCTATCCACATACTTATCCTTTCTTCTATTTTTCTCCTCTATCTATGGACTACACTTAATTCCCTCCTACGTGGAAGGTGCGTCTTTTAGAATTTCCTTTGGTCCAAATCTGCTGGTTATGTACTAAAAAAGACGGACTCCGATTTTGCTTTGTGTGTGCCTGGTGACAGCACCTGCGTCACGTCTGGGCAAGCTGGTAGGAAAGGCCAGGTGCCCCTTCTGTCACAGAGGCGGATGTCGAACCATGCACAGGGGCCCTTCCCCAGGCCTCCGCCCACCCTACCCGCCATGAAAACCTCCAGCTAGTGGTGGTCTTTGCTCTCTCAATTCGTTTCCAGCAGCCGGGAGGCCTGCCCTCCTCTCCCCAGGAGGCCTCATTACGTGAGTGACAAGCGTTTTCTTATTCTACTGGAGTGTGTGTGCCGTCATTGGCCTTGACATCAAAACCAAGTTTTAGGCCACGGTCTGGACGCTCGCCCTACAGTACAGGGTGGCTGCAACGTGGATCTGCTCGACGTGTTCTTGTTGTTGTTTTCTTTAGGTCTGAAAATATCTTTATTTCGCCCTCCTTTATAACGTTTTTGTTGAGTAGAGCACTTTTGTAGATGTTTTTTTCATTTATTTCAAGATAGAATGTTATGTCCTGCTATCATTTGCTTTTTTTTTTTTTTTAACTAATGTAAGGCTAAAATACATCTTTAAGAGAAGGGAAACAGAATTAGTGCCATCAGCAGCCCCACACTCGGGGATGTGGATGAGTTGCCCTCAACTAACAGAATAAATTGAGAAGAAAACTCGTGTCCTAGGTATTACAAGTACATGTGAGACCTCGCTCAGCTTTGGCCCAAATTTAGATCACGTGAATGGTCTAGGAAAGCTTCAGATTCCTAAGGCGGATGTGAGGTAATGAGTGAAAATCCCAACTGAGCACTCTGAAGAATAAACAGTCCCTGCTTTTTCGCTATAAAGCCGCTTTACAAAGCGCATCGCTGAGCCTCGCAGTCTCGGTTCGAGTACTCCGGATTCGCACGCTGTGCTCTGTGTGCACGACACAGTTTTACTAATTCCTGCTTCGGCGATTCATTGCTTTTACTTTGCTATTTCTGCGTCTTTGACGGTGTTGAACGACCGCCGAAGGGGTCTGGAGGCTTTGGCGAGGAATGAACGATAAAGATGGATTCAAGGGTCTTGGAGTTTGCAAACTGGGCATTTCAGACACATTTTCAGGAGCGTTCCGAAGAGGAAAGCAGAGTTTTTATGGTAAAACGTGCATTCTTGAGAATCACGAGTCCTGCTTTCTCAGCCCCCGGACTGCCTGGTCCAGCCCGTTATCAGTCAGATGTCAGGCATGCAGGATGCGGGATGCCAGGTGGTCCAGAGGATGGGCGCCAGGCGGTCTGGTCACGTCTGGTGCTCCGGAGAATGACTGTCAGGGGGCCCGGATGGGCGCGTCCCCAGAGGGTCACCTCGCGGTCTGGTGTACGTCCAGGTGTATATCCAGGCATTGGCAAGGACGGGAAAGTTCAAAACGCTTAAGTTCCCGGCTAGTTCGAGAAAGAACGGGCTGGCCCCTCACGCCGTACTCCGTAGTGCCAACGTCAGCGGCTTGGCTACAGCGACCCGGTGTTGTACATTTTCCACCTTCAATCTTCCCGCAGCAGTTAAAGTAAGCGGGTGTCGGCTATTTAAGCGGCTCCCGCCTTCCGCCTTCCGGACCGCGCACCGCCCGCCGGAACCCGGACACCTGGCGGCGCCGGCAGGAGAAGCGGTAGGGGCCCCGGGGCATTCTGGGAAATGTAGTCCGCCCAGCGACTCGCCAGGCCTTTCCGCTTCCGGTCTCCCTGTCGGAGCCCCCGGAAGTGGGCTCCGCTGACCCCGCTCCGAAGGTAACGGGCCAGGCGGTGCCCGGAGCGGGCCCGGGTCTCAGGGTTCAGAGGCCCGCGGGGCGCCGAGTGGGCGGGACGGGCGGCGGGCCGGCGGGGCGACCTGCAGAGCGGGGCTCCAGGTGCGCGCCGCGCTGAGCGGGGCGCAGTGCGCATGCGCGCGCGCGGCGGCGGACGTCCTGGAAGTACCTGGTGGCGCTCTCACCTGCGGATCTCCGGCCCGCGGGCCCCCAGCCATCCCCGAGTCCTGAGAGCGCGGCCCGCTGGCGTCATTCACCGACTGGCAACAGTGTATATTTGAAACGTGCCAAGAGAGTAAATCTCAGAAGTTCCGGACACAGATTGTAACTTTGCAGGGTGGCAGATGTGTTAACTAACGTGTGGCAATCATTTTACTCTCTATACAGTGTATAAAATCATCACATTGGACCCTTAAAACTCCCTTGTTAACTATATTCAATGTGCCTGGGGGGAAAAAAAAACCAACAACACTATATTACAATTGATCTTTCGATGACTTGATACCAATTTTGAACTCAATTATTCGCACTATTTGAGTACCCCAAATAATGGTTGAAACTTTTATAGCGTATAGCATAAGTTTCCCCAAAACTGTAGAAGCCTTTTATTATGAGAATTAAAAGGAATAAGACAAAGAGAAATGTGAAGAGCCCTTATAAATTGGCCCATAACAATGTTCTTCATTTATATGCCATTAGCCTCCCTCCACTCCCCCCCAAAAAATCTGAAATGTTTACAGCTCGGTCTGGGTAGAGTTGCAAAGTGTCTTGAGTTCTATTTTTGCGATAATTGTATGTTAGTGTATTACTTGGGTCAGAGTGGCAGGTCTGGCAGATACATTGTTGCACACTGTAGAGGGCCAGGGCGAGTAGGAAGTCCCATTTAAATGTCTTTACCACTTTGTAGCAAACTGGAATTTTTTGAAGAGGCCATTAAGCCTCTCAATTAAACCAGCTGTCCTGGGACCTATTGAGGAGATGGAATTTCATCCAAAGCGTTCCTTAGGAGCCCATCATTGTGTATGTTGAAAAGTAAAATATACACTTTGACAGGGCCAATTGCCGGCCAGAGCATCCAGTGCTAAGATGACTGTTTAATCTTTGTCCGCTTGTGCCGAGCGCTGGCTTCCTCCCTGTTTGGGGCATGACCTGTTTAAAGAGTGAAAAAAGCAACTGTCCACTGGGCTCGATCATTTTTATGATGGTTGGTTTGCCAGTTTTATAACCTACAAACTCCTATTTACCGTTCACTCAGTTAACACCGTGGGGCTCCCCAGGTAGCCAAGGATTCTGGGGGAGAGATCACCTTCAGCACCATGGACGGAGGCCGTGCGTGCAGGTGGGCATGCCAAGAGGCTTGGGTATAATTCCTACTGGTAGCCGTGAGACCACAGTAGCTGTGCCAGGCTTGTGGGGTGCTGCTTCCCTGACCCAAAGCATAGTGGGCACGGGGCCAGGGGCATTACAGAGCCGTGGTCTGCACCAGCCTCTGTTTTTAAGAGTCTAAGGGTGTGTAACTTGGGGCTGACAGGGCAGTTTCTGGCACCAGAAGCCCATGGACAATTTATGAGCATTTTAAGCATCCCGAGACCCCAGGGGGGTATGAGAAGAGGCTGCCAAAGCCTCTGCAATGACGGAGTCTCTAAGGGCAGTAATGCACGTGCCTGGGGATTTTAATTTGGAATAAAATTCGTCAATGGGGAACAGGTTGTCAGCAGAGCCCCAAAAGAGCTTAGAGACTGATGGCAGCCTCCCAAGGGGGACAGCATAGCGTATTCACCCTCCTCGTCTGGAGTTGCTGTGCAGCTGCATTTACTAAGACACGAGCAACGACCAGGGGCCTCGCAACATTTCAGTGACGTGGCAGCCACGTCGGGTGTGCCGGTGAGAGAGCGCAGGGGCAAACGTTTCTTTCCCGACCCCTGCGGATCGAACACTGGGCTACCGGTCTCCGAGGGGGAAATCCACGAAACCTTTCAGGGTCTGGGGGGCATGAAGGTCACTGGCGACAGCAGCGATCTATGCGGTAGAAAGCAAGACGGGTAGTTTGCCACCCCCACCTGAGCGACCTTGACAACGAGACCCAAGCGCCATTTCTACGTCACGCGGAAGTTCGAGTAACCCCTTCCTTCCCAGGGGTTGCCTGGAACACACGCACGAACGAGAGTTCTGCGCCCAAATTCTTATAAAGAAATACTGACACCCCTAAGGGACAGGTCCCTGGAATAGGCCCCTGCCAAACACAGGCTGTGACCAGAAACACCCCCGAATGCCCAGCCCTGGAAAAGATGGCTCAAGTGGCCTGTCACTCTGATGGCCCTGAGATGGGTCCCCACCTGAGCTATCTCTAGCTCCCAGAGTTTAGCCAATCAGCGGTGTTCGCTTTGAATATTCCGACAACCGGGAGGTTTGGGAAAGGAGAGATGTGGCGACCGCCAGCAGACACGGCGGCGAGCCACACACGGCGCAGGCTCATCAACAGGCGGCGGTTCTGTTCCGAGCCGCTTCTGCCGTGTCTGTGCGTGCGTACACCGCGCCGCACTATCGTGTGTGCGGCATATTCACGTATATAGCAGCTAGCCTTGGAGACCAAACGCTCGTGCTTCTGGCACGTAATGCTGGGCTCCCTGCTGGCCGCCTGTGGCTGGCACGTCGTCCTCAGCCTCATCCTCCTCTGCGTGGTCTCTCAGAAGCCTTCCGCCCAGCTGAGGTCCTTGAGACAGAGGCAGCTGCACCGAGCTGTGGCTTTCACGAGACCCGGTATTGTTGGTAAATGACAAGTGAATGGAGCAGCTGCTTGTGCGAAAACGCGTGAATTAAATGCGTGCGTTGAAAAGCATAAGGAAAAGCTAAGATATCTTGAGAGAAGGAAAAAGGAGACAGGAGATTAAAACGTGGGGCAGCGCCTAAGAAGGAGAGTCACAAAGAAGGGCCCCGGATTTTCAGGGAAAGAAAGCCCGTAAGCCTACACAGCACGGCACCGCCCGGCACAGCCTCTGCTAAGCCCCGCAGGGGTTTGCATTTCCCAAGGAGCCGGTGTCCCTCCTTGGGGGGTCTTAGAAGGCGCTGGCACGAGATGTTCAGGACCCTGATATTTGTTCATTAGTTTTTCAGCAACGTCACACCAGGGATGCCCACCGCAATATCCCCGTAGGTCTAGGGACAACGTCCAAACGCTGGGAATGAAGTGTTGACACTGAGGCCGCGGCCTCTGCTGCGTTTCCTCTCTGGCAATGCCATTCGTGTTCTGTTGCAAGGCTCCGGGTTAGGACAGTAAGTCCCCGATGGCTGACCCGCCGGGTTTGTGACTTTATCGCCTTAAACATCTAGCTGAGCACATAAGCTCGTGGGAGCAGTACACCTCCATACAGTAAAGTCGCACGTACCTGTCCTTCCTTAACCACCAGTCTTAAGCTCACCTTACGTTTCAAAATTTTACCCAAGTCCCAAAGCCGAAAAACATTGGGGTTAGTCTCTATATTTCTAGGAGTTTCAGAAATATTTAATTGACACGTGTGTCCATTTATCTCTTAAGGCAATTTGAACAGGACTCATTTAAGAGATTTTATCAATTATCTTGGGGATACCATTTCATAGAAAAATACCACATCTGCATCGCATGCAGACACATATAAACGTACACGAACATACAGACATGCAGACAGATCTTATGGCCACCGTGTGGCGTCTGTGTCCTTCCTATAGAACGAGCGGGCTCTAGGATACCAGCATTAGCAGGTGACGCCCCCCCCGCCCCCCCGCCCCGGCTCTGTTCTTGTCTTCCTTTCTTACCAGTGTGTTAAGGCTGCACATTTTGCCTCTCGGCACGGCTTCAGGTGCATCTGAAACGTTTTAATAGTTCTGACTTTCATTGTTATTCAGTTGAAAACATTTTCTACTTTTCGTTGGGATTTTTCTATAACTCGTGGGTTATTTAGGCTACTTAATGCTTTCTCACGGGCCACAGTCCCTGGAGCGCTCGGCACGTCAGCCATCGCCTGAGTCCCGCAGGTGTCACTTCTCGTATCTACCCAGCGTTGATCACTGTTTCGTAAGGAAATATTAGCCTTATTTAATATGGCTAGAGATTGAAATTTAAGTATGTTTGAGATGTTTAAGATATATCAATAACGATATGACAAAATTCTGTTGACCCCACTGAAGTAGACCCATAGCTGAATTCTTGGCACTTGTAGAAAAGCATCCAAAAGAGTTCTTGAGATTTTCAGTGTTTAATTACAATACAGACAGGTCAGTGTAATTTTTATAACCAGACTAGTTTTTAACAATACTATACGCAAGTGGCCCGAGGAGCATCTGTGCCTCTTTTTTTTATATCCACATTGAAATATCAAATCAGAAAGGCATCTTTCGAGTAACTTTGTTTTCTGGTTGTTCCCATATGGTGACCGGATGTGGATTCGCCAGGATGAGCTAACGCAGCCCTGTTCTACGCTAAAGGGGCAAAAAATGCCACGCAGAGGTACCTACAACTTCTTTTTAATATAAGATATTTTATTTCACCTGGTTTTCAAGCTCAATGTATTTTTCTCGGTTTTTTGGAGGTATAATTGATACGCAGGACACTGCACATAATAAACATGCGTGATTTGGTGAGTTTGGACTCAGGAACCAGAGTTCGGGAAAACTGACCCTGTAAGTTGCAAAATAAAAATTGGTTTGTCCATCGGTATGAGGGAATCCATATTCACGCACGGCTTCTCGCGTGCCAGGAACTTCCGGCCATCTCGTAGATATGTTGCGGGCACAAGGTTCTTTGGACCATTCTAAAACACAAAAGGCATTTACAGAGACCTCAAGGACTGTCCCCTGTGGCAGGCACCGATGTAATCATTTTATAAGAATTCTCTCACTTAATACAGCAAACTTGTGTGCTAATCACTGATTGTTACTGGTTATTATTATTATTATTCCTGTCATCTTCCAGATGAGTAAGAGAGTATGATTAATTTGCCCGTGATGGATTTCTGTTAGAGAGCGGTAGATTCTAGATTTGATTCCCCTGGCGCCTAATTCTGGACGCTTGCTTTTAATCCCAACCCCCACCAACTCCACTCCCCAACCCCCACAGAAATGCTTAGGCGTTTGACCCGAAGCAGGCTGTGTGCTGGAGGGGACAGCTGGCAGGCAATGTGCCTTCTCTCAGTGTGGAGTCATCAGCCCTGCGGGCTCCGCCGGCAGGCCTGAGCTGTTTACAATGAAAGACCCGCGGGGTCCTTGCTTGCTTTCTGTCCCTCAGGCCACTTCTGAACTAGTGTCCCACCCCTGGGGCTTTTGTTCTGCTGCCCGGACTGTGGCCCAGCCTTGCCGTGTTCGAAACCACTTGCCTGTTGTCACTCTGCTCCCTGGTGACTGGGGCGCTTAGCCCAGCCCGCCCGGGTCAAACGTTGCTGCTGCTCGTTCTACTTGGACATGCAAAAGGCCACCAGCCCAGGGGGGGTCATGCTGCCTGGCGGACTGGCGTGGACATGCTTGGTCTCAGCCCGGTCTCAGGCCCTGAGGACCTCAGCACTTTTGGCGGAAAAGAAGGCTCACCTGAGCCCCGAACTAGAGAAATGACCAAACATCATTCCTCAAAAAAATCAGGACAGGAATAAAGGCAATAGAGAAAATGGTCTGAGGACAGAGACCGGATCAGGATGGGAAGCATTTGCTTACTTCTCTCGAGATGCCCAGCATTTCAGCAGCTCGATCTCACGTGGCATTTAAACTCATGGGATTCAATTTGAGTTTCTGAGTGTACATGGGACGCTGTCACTACAAAACTAGAAGGCGCGGTTGACCGTGAGACAACGGAAAAGGCACAGGACTGCGAGATGCACAGGCGGGGATCCCAAAGCAGACGGTGCCCTGTGCCGGCCGCGTGACCTTGGCCAGGCTAGGAAACGTTTTCTCCCATTCGAGGCCGTGCATGGGATGGGCGAATGCTCTCTGGAATTTCACTGTCTACTGCGGTAGCTCCTAGCCACATGTGGCTACTTAAAGTAATTTTGAAATTAAAAACAAAAATCCGAATGCAGTTTTTAAGTCACCCTAGCCCCATTTCGAGTGCTCAAAAGCCACGTGGACCCGTGTGTTCCGTACGGGACAACACCTAGAGTCATCACGGGACATTCTGTCGGACGGCGCTGGTGTAAGAAATGCGGCTCAGATTTAATTTAAACATAGTGCCGGGAACGTATTACTATTAAACAAATAATTGGTTAATATTCAGGATTCTTATGTTTGTGAATCTGTTAAGAGCCTGGTGTATGAGCCCGTATCTGTGCTCCAAGTCTCCTTCCTGTCAAAAATCTTCGGGGCTGTCAACAGAACATTCGTTAGCCAATGCATTCAGGAAAGAGAATGCAGGGGAGTCAGACCGTGGGAGAACTGGTATCCCCAACATAAAACTCAATAACCACATAGCGCGGGGAAAGCACAGCGTGCTCAGCGTTTCTTCCCAATCTCTTTACGTCTTCCCGGAGAAAAAGGATTTTAAGTTTTACAACTTCATTTTAATTCCTAAGATGGTTAATTTCGTTGTTGTTGAAAACGGTATGAATTTTTATGTCTTCCCGTTGAAAAAGGATTTTAATTTTTACAACTTCATTTTAATTCCTGACATGGTTAATTTTGTTGTTGTTGAAAATGGTATGGATTTTAAGTGACTGTCATAATTTTATACACACATCGTCATATAACATCGTGAACATATAACACGTGGAAATAAAACCCATTTTGTATATCACACTCCCATTTGATGCTCTTGCTAAATACGCTTCTTAAAAGTCTTATCAGCAAATTATTTTCTGCTGTCTTCCATGAATAATTCCTTTCCAATTCCAACGTATCTTGACGTGCCTTTTTGTACTGGCTAGCCCTTGTAATAATATAGATCTTTTTTGCCTTTCTATTTTTTCAGAGAAGAGGCTTTGAAAGCACATTTAAAGAATTTTTAATTACAGATTTATCTAACAGATCGATATTTATTTTTATTTTTGCTCCTGTCTTTTTTTATTAATAAATGTCTTTCTAGAAATGTGTCCATTTCATATACATTTTAAAATTCAATAGTCTAAGCTGGTTCCTGGTATTCTTCGATTTTTAATATGTTATTAATGTAGTGACACGACTTTTAGAATTTCCAGTCTTGGTTACTTGAGTTTTCTTAGTTCTTTTTTCTTGATAAATTCAAGCAGAAATAAATCCGTTTTAACAATCCTTTGAAAAGCTTCTGTCTGATTCACTCCCCTCACTTCACGCTTGTGTTTTCTTTCATTAACTTCTTATCTATTATTTACTTCAGTCTGATCTGTGTGCTGTAGTCAGACATTCTGCCATCGTGAAATATACATTTAGGAGGTACAATTCCCTGGGAATTCCTTTCAGCCAACACAATCCGATCGTGTAGAAAATGATGACGCACAACACAGAAAAGTTTATTCTCGGTAAAAATAAGTTAGAGATTGAAAGATCTGTCAGCGCAAATAATCCCGCAAGGGGAATAAAGGGGAAACGCATGATCATGTCTCAGAAGCCCCAGGCAACTGCACGATAAAATTCAGCACACGTTTTGTGATTAGTCCTCTTAGGAAAGCAGGAATATATATTTTTTTTAACCGAACTCACGAAACGGCTCCGCCAAACGCCCGAGAGCTCCAATGTGGACATTAAGAAACAACACACGCGCGCAGACAGTGGACAGTCTGCTGCGAACAGCTGTCGCTCCGCAACGCAGCGCAGCGCGAACCGGGGAGAGAGAGAGAGGGAGAGGGAGAGGGCGAGGCGGCAACAAAGGGGCCGGGACTTGAACGAGCGGGAGAAAAGAAAAGGCCGGGTCACGCAGGGGCCAGCGGC
>NW_011889268.1:112645-116066 GCF_000151845.1 Pteropus vampyrus | reverse complement strand
GGTGCGGAAGGCTGGGAGGGGGCCGTGGAGTTCGTCCCCGGGCAGCCCTACCGGGGCCGCGGGGCCTGGGCCCCGCCGAGCTCGGCGACTGAGAGGGAGCTGTTGGCCGTGGGCGCGGGGCAGCCGCTCTGCCGCGACGCCGCCATGGGGCAGTGCTTTCGCGGGGAGCGCTGCGCGTACGTCCACGGAGAGGTTTGCGATATGTGCGGGCGGCAGGCCTTGCACCCCGTGGACGATGCCCAGAGGGCAGACCACATAAAGGCCTGCATCGAAGCGCACGAAAAGGATATGGAGCTCTCGTTTGCCGTGCAGCGCAGTATGGACAAAGTGTGTGGCATCTGCATGGAGGTTGTCTATGAGAAAGCCAACCCCAGCGACTGTCGCTTTGGCATCCTCTCTAGCTGCAACCACGCCTACTGTCTTAAGTGTATCCGCAGGTGGAGGACGGCCACCCAGTTCGGGAACAGGCTTATCAAGTCCTGCCCGCAGTGCAGGGTCACCTCCAACTTTGTCATTCCCAGTGAGTTCTGGGTGGAGGAGGAGGAAGAGAAGCAGAAACTTATTCAGCAGTACAAGGAGGCATTGAGCAACAAGACCTGCAGGTACTTTGCTCAAGGCAGGGGGTGCTGCCCCTTCGGAGAGAACTGCTTTTACAAGCATGCAGAGCCCGAGGGCGAGGGCGAGGAGCCTCAGAGGCGGGGTTCTGGGGAACCCGGCAGCCCTGACAGCCAACATATGGAACCCGAGCAGGTGGGAGAGGGCCGCATGCACTCGCAAAGCAGTAAAGAGCTTGTCACGCTTTGGCTGGCCAGTCTGTCGTGTGAGCCGTTTTCTTTCGCTGGGAGCCAATGGGCTGCCCTCTTCACAGAGCGGTGGGACGTGCTTTTTTGTGCGGCTGGAAGTATCTTTCTGTTTGGTTCGTGAGCGTTTCGCTGTGGCATGTGGTGTGGTGTGCTGAGGCTCTGTCATCGCTGTTGCCCGTTTTTCTGTTCGTAGGCGCATCCGCCATGTCCAGCAGCCGTTGAAGCCATTTCTATAGATCATCCATCCTCGTTTTCTTGCCCATCCCCATTTTTTCCTCCAGGAGTTTGGTGTTTCACAGCATTGCAAAAAGCCCTTAAAGTTATTGTTTTGGTGAAATGAATATGACTGTCAGTTTATGGCTCATTTTGTCATCTGTTTCCAACAGGATTGATTCAGTTCTAGTCTAGTGTTTGCAGGATTTCCACACTCATTTTGAAGTCCCGCGAGAATAAGTGTGGCAGGATGAAGGGAGAAGTCTTAACTGAACGAGGAACTCTTTGCTGCTACAGCCTTAAGACACGGACCCTGTGGGGCCGATGCAGCCGCCGTCTCTGCTGTTTGCACGTCTGTCCTTCCCCGACCCCCCCCCAAGTGTGCTTTCTGACTGTGGTTTCCTTGTGGTTTTGTGTTTCGCTGGACCAGACCAGGTGTATGTGTTTCCGTGTCCTCCTGCTTCACTCGATGTGGAATCGCTTCTGTTCGAAGGCATCTATTTAAGAATCAGAGATATATATCCGTGCAGATAAATGTGCGTAAAAGTTATGTATTTGAAAACGTATGAAGGATATATATATATATATATATATAGCTATATATCGTAATATAATGTCTGTGGAGTAAAACAAATCCAGACCTGGAAGCCGAATGTCAGAGGCTACCAGAATTCACTGTCGCGTGCGTGTGTGTGTGTGTGTGTGTGTGTGTGCGCGTGCCTGTGTGCGTGTGTGTGCGCGTGTGGGGAGGGGGGGTGTGCATCATTGTTCTGTGCCTTTCACAGGCTTAGATGTTTAGCATCTACTGATGACAGCCATCCAGCTGGCTCTGGCCAAATATGGCAGACGCAGATCTTAAAGGACTTGCTAGGCAGACACTGGTAGTTGCTGGGATGGCGTTAGTAGGCCACTCTGCTGCCATAGACACAGAGGTGTGTGTCCCCAGGGCTGCTTAGCTCCCTCTCATCACAGTCGTGGACTGTTCTTTGTATTCGATGTTTTCTGTTATCTGTAGCATTCCAAACGAGGGGCTCTCGCAGACTTCAACGTGTATGTGACAGGGTTAGCAAAGAGAAAATAGAATCATAAGAAGGATTTTGAAACGAATCGGAATACCAGAATGGAACGTTAAAAAAAAAAAATGCCATCTAGAAAGGACTACGATAGCGGTAAAGTCTATAGCACACACGCACCGTGATTAGATGAAACGCAAACGGTCTAAAAACAAAGTCAAAGATTTTCGAACTGATTGAAATTAAAATGAAGCCGTGTGCTCTTTAAAACACACGACTGAAATACAGGACTATAGGAGCATTCAGAGCGAGCGGATGGAAAAATCCAACAGGTGGCCGTGACTTTCTTTCGCAGACCAAGTTTGCGTTCAGGATAAATTCAGATAAATGATGGCATATGGATATTAAATTATAATTTACCAGGAAGATGAAACTATCGCAATTTTGTCTTCATTTACTGACGTCAGATATACAAATAATGGATGAGAATAGAAAAATCTAAAATTTTAGGGAACGATTTTAATCCATCTTTTCAGTAGCCAAGAAAGGATGTGAGTCGAACAGCACAATTTTAACGCTTACGTAGCCGACCTGCATAAGGTACCGTGTGCGTCACCTGGACGACGCCCGTCCCTTGGCCAAGGTGGCCGCAGGGGTCCGGCAGACACAGGGCGTGTTCGCAGAGTTTATTACGCCCTGTCCTTAGCGCTCTTCCGCGCGTAAACCATATTCTCAGAATTACCTTACGAGGCACTTACCGTTGTATTCCCATCACCCCGATGAGGTAGATGAGGTAGACAGGTTGGAGTGCTTGCTGGCGCAGCCGTGACCGTGGAGCGGAGCTCAGGTGGCAGGTTTCCAGGTCACGGACGCCGCCCTGCTTCCCCTGATTTGTGTGGCCGGGAGCAGGTGGAGCTGCCGACTGTCGCCCCCGACGCAGGTGCAGCCTTAGGTGTGGCCGGGTCAGCGAGGCGGGACAGCGGGAGCCTGGGCTTTCCCTGGGGGCTGCCAGGCTCAGTATTTCCCAGTCCCCTTCTCAGAGGTCCCTCGGCCGCCCACATTTGCATGTGGCCTCTCTCCTCCTCCGTGAGCCCTGGTCCCATGCGCAGGCATCTCAGCCTGCTCCCCCGGGGTCATCGTCAGGCCTTCCCTCTGGATTTCTCCTGGCCAAAGAATTCACTGGTCAGGAGGCCCTGGACGCCTGGCCGTTACCGGCACACAGGGCGAGTGACTCCGCGTGGAACCCAAACGCGTCCCCACGCCCGCGGCCGCCCCAGCCGTGCAGGGGACAGGGCCGAGCTGCCCGGTGAGCCGGACCCGAGGGGGCTCCCTCAGAGGGCGTCAGAACAGCGGGGGGCTCAGGAAAGGGCTGTCAGGGTTTTTTTTTTTTTT
>NW_011889268.1:103142-111210 GCF_000151845.1 Pteropus vampyrus | reverse complement strand
AAAAATCATTGGATGAAAGAGTGAACTGAGAATCACTTAGCAGGATGAAATAAGTAACGAAAGATGACACATGTCATGATCTGTAGGATAACACTGACCTGGGCTCAGAGTAAAACGAATTTTAAAAACGTACACGTTGTCTAAAAAGGCAGATTACGTAGTTAAATAGGTAACCGAATATGTGAATTTTAAACAACGTGCACACACACGCTCGTAACCAGAAATAAAGATAAAAGCAAAATTTTGTGGGTTAGAAATGTACACTTGAAACCCATACGATTTTATTAACCACCGTCAGTCACCCCAATAAGTTTAAATTTAAAAAATAGACATCTAAGGGCTGCTGCTTTGAACAACAAAATCAAACTGTTTGACTATCAACTTGATCACAAATTAAGGAAGACAATTCACAGTCCGTCAGGGAGACACGTAGTGTTTTTGATGGGCTGGGGGCAGCGGTCCTGAAAGTTCCTGTGACACCAGGACGGGGTGGCGTCTGCCGCCTGCTGCTTCTCGGGCGGCTGCCTGGAGCTTGGTCCGGAGCCCCCGCCCGCCCTCGGGATGTCACGTCTGCCGTTAGCTGGCCGCAGCTGCCACCTGTGCCGTCCCTTGTCAGTTTCACATCCGGCCCACCGTAATTTAGCTTAGGACATTTCGGCATTTTTTTCTCGTCCCTTAGAATGAGTTTGTGCCCTTTTTCACCCCTCACCCACTTCCCCCCTCTCCACTCAGCCCTGGAAACTGCCGGTCTCTTGTCTGTTTCCATGGGGTTTTGTTTGTTTGTGTTTTAGGCTCCCACGTGCCTGGGATCATACGGGCTTTGTCTTTCGCTAACCTGTTTCAGTGACTGCGATGCCTCAAGCAGCATCCGCGGCTCTACGGGTGGCAGGATTTCCCTTCATTTTTTATGGCCAAATAATAATTAATTGTATGACAATTCATATCAAAATATAAACGAGGTCGTACACACACGTGATCAACTTCATTAAAAACAGGCTGCAAACGTGTTAAATATTAGTAAGAATCAGAACAATATTTCAGCTTTTTTATTTTTAATATTCGAAGGAATGTATTTATATCTCCTTGTACCGTGTAAAGATAACGAGATCCCTTCTCTACTGACAGTTAACATTATTTCGATAGTGCATTGCATACAGAAACGAAAAATGAGACAAACATTTCAAAGAGCGTCGTAAATTCATCTCTCTGAGCAGATGATATGATATTGTATGTTGACAATCCAAACTATTTAGAAAATTTCAAAAAATAAAAATCTGTAAGGTGCTAGAAAAATTAATGTGCTATCAAAAAAAAAAAAAAAAGGAAAAACCACCACCATGCAGGAAATAAAGACCTACTTTTTTGGAAACAGAGTGTGTGGGCGTAAACTTAAATTCGAAAATGCTGGGGAAAGAAACACGTAAACACGTCGAGTATTCTGTATTGAAGTCTAATCGGAATCCAATATTATATTGGTTTCGAGTGTACAAAATCATGGTTCAACATTTGTATGCATTGCACAGTGGTCACCACAGAAGTCCACCGCACAAGGCTAAGACGATGCTGTCGGCCACGGTCCCCACGTGTGCATGGCGTCCCCACGACATACCTGCCCGCAAACTGGACGTTTGTACCCTCGATCGCCTTCACCCATTTGCCCACCTTCCACCCATCTTCTCTGATTTGGTTTCGTTTCGTTTCGTTTCGTTTCGTTTGTTCATTTTTTTCTTTGTTTTTTTTGTTAGGTTCCACGTGTAAGTGAAATTATAAACTATTTGTCTTTCTCTGCCTGATTTATTTCGTATAGCAAAATACACTCAAGTTTCATCCCCATTGTCGCAGATGACGAGAATTCATTCACTTCGATGACCGAGTCGTAGCCCATTGTGTGTGTGTGTGTGTGTGTGTGTGTGTGTGTGTGTGTGTGTGTGTGTATACCACACCTTCTCTGTTCATCTCTCAGCGGACACTTGGGTTTCCGTCCTGGCCGTTGTAATAACGCTGCAGTGAACACGGGCAGCAGGTGCATTAACCCTTGGACAGCGTGGGGCCCAGAGCGCCAAGGCCCCGAGCAGTCAAAAGTACGCGTGACTTTTGACGCCCCAAAACTTCAGTGGTGCTTGGTATCTGCTGGGAATTGGCTCCAGGACCCCCTTCCTCACCACCCCCCCGCAGGACACCCAACCCCACAGATGCTCCACCCTGATGTGCGGCGGATGGAACACACAGAGCCCCGCAGCCCAGTGCAAACGCTGCTTTCCGCCTGGAGTCGGTCGGATCCGTAAATGCGAAACCCGAGGACACAGCGTCAACTGCTTATCTATGTAACGAAACCGCGCGTGGCACTGGATCTGCGCAGTCCAAACCCTCATTGTTCAGGGGTCAACCGTATATTTTGGGGTTGGTGTTCTCATTTCGTCCAGGTAGATAGACGCACACACGTGCAGTGGCTGGGCCACATGGTATTTTTGCTTTTAATTTTATGAGAAACCTCCATACATTTTTCCATAGCGGCCGGACCGACTTACACTCCCTCTGAATACACAAGGGGTCTCTACGTCCTCACGACCCTTCTTATTTTTTTTTCCTTTTCTTTTTTCTTTCTTTTTCTTTTTTTTTTCTTTTTTTTCTTTTTTTTTTTTTTTGACAGCAGCCGTTCTGACAGGTACCTCCTTGTGGTTCTGTCCTGCGTCTCCCCAACCGTGAGTGGCGTCGGGCACATTTCCACATGCCCGTGGGCCATCTGTGTGTCCAGAGAAACGCTGACTGCGATCCCCTGCCCGTTTTCTGGGTGTTAAAACCTTAATTTTCAGTCGAACGATACAAAGGCCAGAAGGATGGAAGCGACTTGTCGAACTCCACACAAAGCTGCCCTGGCAGAGGACCCTGCCTGCTCAGACCACAACGTGCTGCTGTCGGCCTGATTTAGATTTCACTCTAGACTGACTTTTGTGCATTTACTCTCAAATTCTTTAATCGTTGCTACACCACATAGGGTTAGTTGGGGCTGCGTAACAATTTACCATAGACTGGGGCCTGAACAAGAAACATTCGTTTCTCCCAGCTCCGAGGCCGCGAAGGCCAAGGTCAAGGTGCCGGAAGCGCTGGTGTTTGGTGAGGGCCTACTTCCTGGTTTGCAGACGGCCACCTTCGTGTTTGACACTCGAAGGTGGGAAGCAGGCTGCTTCCTCTCATGAGAACCGATCCCATCACGACCTAATTAGTTCCCAAAGCCTCCCCTCCGAATACCGTCGCATTAGGGTTCCAGATTTGGGAAAACACAGACGTGTCTTCCGTAGCCTGTGGTATAGGCAGGAGCGTGCCAGTAAAGGCTTGAAAACCGACCAAAGACAGGAGTGTGTGTGTGTGCACGTCCGTTTAATTTTACTTATAAAAAGAACGCATCGGCCACAAATAGAAGAAGAAAATATACGATATTCTTATCCGTTTTGTATCATCGGTCGATTCTTACGGAATACTTTCATTAAATCCTATCGACATTTTCTATCCACGGCCAACTCTGTTTCCAGTCGACATGAGCGCGGTGTGACATGAATGTCGATGGACATGTTCAGATCTTAAGCCACCCACACGACGTCAGTTCACGCGGAGCTGGGAGAAGATGCTCAGGAGCAGCGTTTCACGGTGTCCGCCCCACACACGCAGGGCGCGTGAGTGATCCCAAGAGCAGCGATAATAGTAAAACGTGGCAAAATAATTGGGGAATGTTGACGTGATTTCTGGGTGTCTTAGATCTAACATTTCATTACAGGTTTATGTGTTTTATTATTATTATTGTTGTTGTTATTATTATTATTATTATTTTATTGTTTTTACCAGCAGACAACTTCCCCACACGCCAGCATAGCATTTAAAAAATTTTTTTAAAATAATTTTTCGTTTTTCAATTACAGTTGACATACAGTACTAGGTTAGTTTCAGATGTACAGCGTAGTAGTGATTAGACAATTGATATAACTTATGAATAACGCCCCACATCGTCATTACAATATTATTGATTATATTCCTGTGCTGTACTTCACACCCCCGTGACTGTTCTGGAACTGCCGATCTGTGCGTCATCCCTCACTCCCTTCACCCACCTACCCCGAAACCTGCCGTCTGGCAGCCATCAAAATGGTCTCTATCTACGAGTTTCTTTCTGTTCTGTTTGTTCTTTAGACTCCACACGTAAGTGAAATCACATGGCGTTTGTCTCTGTCTGACTCACTCCACTCGGCACGAGACCCTCCAGGTCCATCCACGTTGGTGCAGACGGCGAGATTTCATCCTTTTTGTGGCTGAGTGATGTTCCGTCGTGTGCACGTGCCACCTCTTCTGTATCCATCCATCATCCGCGATGGGCACCCGGGCGGCCTCCATATCTCGGCTGCTGTAAACACTGCTGCACTGAGCACGTGGGGTCACGTGACTTTCTACGCAGTGCGTGTGCTTCTTCAGATAAATACCCAGAAGTGGGATCACTGGGTCTGCCTTTGTCTCTTGTTATATAGCCTTTGTTTTAAAGTCTGTTTTGTCTGCTATAAGTTTTTCTACGCCGGCTTTTTTGTTTGTTTCCATTTTAATGAAATTTCCTTTCGGTCTGTGTGTGTTTCGATCCGAAGCGAGTCTCTTGTAGGCAGCCCGTGGAAGGGTCTTGTTTTCTTATCCATCAGCCACCCTGTGTCTTTCGACTGGAGCATTCGATCCTTTTACGTTTAATTGTGATATATAGTCATTGCCATTTTATTATTCATATTTTTTTCTCTCTCTTTTTTTTTTTTTCTTCTTAGGTCCCTATAACATGTCCTATAACACTGGCTTGGTGGTGATGAACTCCATTAGCTTTTTCTTGTCTGGGAAGCTCTTTATCTGTCTTCGATTCTAAATGACGGCCTTGCTGCATAGAGTCATCTCGGACGTAGGTCCTTGCTTTTTATCACTTTGTCTATTTCCTGCCAGTCCCTTTTGGCTGCAAAGTTTCTGTTGAGAGATCAGCTGACAGTCTTAGGCAGCTTCCTGGTAGGTGACGAAGTGCTTTTCTCCTGCTGCTTTTAAGATTCTCTCTTTGTCTTTAACCTCCGGCGTTTTCACGAGGCCGTGTCTCGGTGCGGGCCTCTGTGGGTTCATCTCGTTTGAGGCTCTGTGCTTCCTGGGCTTGTAGGTCTATTTCCTTCGCCAGGTTAGGGAAGTTCTCCGTCATTATTTCCTGCAATAGGTTTTCAACTCCTGGCTCGCTCTCTCCTCCTTCTGGTGACCCTACGAAGTGCATTTTGGTATGTCCGATGTGCTCCCACAGGCCCTTTAAACTATCCTCGTGTATTGGGATTCCTTTTACTTTTTGCTGTCGTGACTGAGGGTCGTCTTCTCCCTTATCTTCCAAATCGCGGAGCCGATCCTCTGCTTCGTCTGTTCTACTGTTGATTCCTTCGAGTGTGTTTTTAATTTCAGCAATTATAGTCTTCATTTCTGACTGGCTCTTTTTTATGTTTATCTCCATTTTTATGTGTCTTACCTCTTTGTCGAAATTCTGAGACCGTTTAGCATCCTTATAACCAGTGTTTTGGACTCTACGCCTGGTAGATTGCTCGCCTCCATTTTTTTTAATCATTTTTTCTGGAGCTTTCTTCTGATCTTTCATTTGGGACATGTTTCGTTGTCTCTTCATTCTGGCTGCCTCCCTGGTTTTTTTCCTACATATTAGGTGGTGCTTTTTTGTGTCCCAGTCTTGGGAGAGCGGCCTTATGTAGAGACTTTCTCTGGGCCCAGTGGCACAGTCTCTCCAGTCACCTGAGCCAGGTGCTCCAGGGGTGTCCCCTGTGTGGGCTGCACGTGCCCTCATGTTGTTATTGAGCCTTGGTTGCTGTTGGCACGTCAGTGGGAGGGACTGACCCTCGGGCCGATGGTCGTGAGGACTGGCCGTGACCGTGAGCTGTTGTGCAGAGCTGACCCCACGGAGCAGGATTATATATATGTAGGTGGGCTCTGGTCCCTGCCAGTCTGCCCTTTGGGGTGTCGTTGGCAGAGGTGGTTAGGTGGGGCTCTGGTGTGGTCTGAAGCTGGCCACCAGGTATGTTGGTTTGGGGGCCTCTTGGGAGGGGCTGTGGTGCAGGCCAAGGTCAGCTGCTGCCTGTGTTCTGCCTGGAGCCACCTGGTATGAGCTACAGAGGCATCTGCAGATGGTGCCACTTGTGCTGGGCTTGGAGGCACCTGGGAGAGGCTGAGCCGCGAACCGAGGCCTCTGCCGCTAGTGCCAGGCTGGGGGCTGCTCTGCGAGAGGTGCGGGGCCCGCGGAGGCCAGATGCTGCTTGTCTGGGGTTTGTGAGCCTTTGTGAGATTTTAGGAAAGTCCACAGCATGAGCCAAGACAGGCTATTTCTATGGAAAAGCCACTGAAGGCAGCATTGGGGACCCGCACATTGGGAGGGGCGGGTCGTCAGGGAATCACCTGGATGTGGTGAGCAGCATCAGCCAGGTTGATGGACACCGAGATACGGCGCCTGAGAGTGTACATTAGGTCAGTAGGAGGGCCCAACAAAGGGACAGTGGCCTCTGCCAGCGTTCTGTCCGGGAGGAGCCGCCTCTCTAGCTCTTGTCCTGAAGCAGACATCTCAGTCCCTCCCCGAGTGTCCCTGACGCCTTTCGAGCTGTGTCCCCAGCGCTGGAATCGGAGCGAGTGCGTCCGTCAGCGGCGAGTCCACGCGGGCCCTTGCAGAGGGCGCCTAGCACTCCGGCTGCCATCTGTGTTACTCGGCCACCATCTCTTCCAGTTTTCACAGCCAGAGGTCATGGGAACGCCTGTCCCCAGCACTGGCACCCTGGGCTAGGAGCCTGGTGTGGGGCCAGGACCCCTCGCTCCTCTGGGGGGAACTCTGCAGCTGAGACTTCCCTCCTGATGCTCAGCCGCTGCACGTGGGTGTGGGACCAGCCCGGTCTGGCCTCCACCCTCCTGCCAGTCTCGAGGCGGCCTCTTCTGTGTGTCCCCAGTTGTGGGACGCTGTTCTTCAGACCTCGGGCGGTTCTCAGTGATGGCTGTTCTGTGGTTTAGCTGTGATGCTGAGGTGGTCGTGGGGGGAGGCGGCACCATGGTCACCTGCCCTGCAGCCTTGACCGGAGCCCCTTTCTGCCCAGTTTTTAACTGGATTTTGTTGTTGTTGTTGTTGTTATTGAGTTATAGAGATCTTCATATATTATCGTTATTAACCTTTTAGTGTACATAAGATTTGCAAATATATTCTCCCTTTAATAGGTTGCCTTAGTTTTCATTTTGATGGGTTCCTTTGCCTTTTATTTTCTTTGTTGTCCCCGTGTGGTTCGGGCACCTGGTAGTGTTGACCCTGTGAAGCGACTTTGGGAGCATCCCCTTGTCAACATTTAGGAAGAGTTTGAGAGGCTAGATCTTACTTTTTGACGTAATTGGTAGAATTCACGGTGAAGCTGTTTGGTCCTGGAGCTTGTTTATTGGAGTTTTTGATCACTCATCTAATCTCCTTACTAATAATCATTCTGTTTGTATGTACTATTCACGATTCGGTCGTGGAAAATTGCATGTTTCTAGGAATTTATCCATTTCTTCTAAGTTGTCCCGTTTGCTGGTGCATAGTCGCTCATAGAAGTCTCTTATGCTCCTTTATGTATTGTAACGTCCCTCGTGCTCCTGATTTTATTTATTCGAGCCCTCTCTTTTTGTTGAGTGAGTCTTGCTAATGGTTTGCCGATTTTTTTAGCTCTCCAAAGAACCCCCTCTAAGTCCCGTTAATGTTTTCGATAGTCCTTTAGTCTCTGTTTTATTTATTTCCCCTCTGGTCTTTAATTTCCTGGTTCGATTTCGGGGTTTGCTTGGTCTGGTTTCCTAGCTCCTCCGAGTGTGAAGGTAGACTGTTTATTTGAGACGTTTGTTGTTCCTTGACTTAGGCCCGTATCACTCTAAATTTCATTCTTATGACTGGTTTTGCTGCACCCCGTAGATTCTGGTGGTTGTGTTTCCATGTTCATAGGTCTCAAGGTATTTTTTAAAATTTCTCTTTGATTTCCTCGTTCACTTACTGGTTGTTCAATAACGTGTTGTT
>NW_011889268.1:100308-101547 GCF_000151845.1 Pteropus vampyrus | reverse complement strand
ATTAAACTCCTGACAGTTTAATTACAAGGCGTCGTGGGTCTCCGGGTGACCCCGTTGGCCGCTCTCTGCGCTTCCTGGACCTGGATGTCCCTTTCCTGCCCCAGGCCAGGGAAGAAGTTCGTGGCCATTATTTCTTCACGTAATCTTCGTGCCCCTGCCTCTCCCTCCTCCTTCCGGGCCGCCCGTGACGCGGATGACATTGCGCCCAGTGCTGCCTGTCGGTCCCTGAAGATGCCGTCCGTTCCTCGCGCTGTTTTCTGGGTTCGCTGCCCTTTCGGGGTGTCGCCACCCTGCCTTCCGGAGCACGGGTTCGCTCTCGTCTTGCACTCGGTCCTCTGTCGGAGGCTTGTGTGTATCTCTCATTTCTCTCGTGTTTCGCAGCCCCGTGCCTTGTGCCCGGTGCGCTCTTTTATTTTCCGTCTCTTTCTGGAAGTTCTTGCTGCGTCGGTCCATTCTTCGGCCTCATTCGGGAGCGTTTCTAAGACCAGGGAAATGAGTTCTCTCCCGTTCGTTAGTTTTTTTCCCCCCTCCCCGGGATTTTGTCTCCTTTGTAACACGTTTTGCTGTCTCCATGTCGCTCGACCCTGTTTGTTCCCTGTGTTTCTCTTTGGCCGTTCGGACCCATGGCCCTGTCCTGCAGAGCCGGGCAGGCCGCGGGTCCCCGGCGTGGGCAGGGCACCCCTGGTGCCATCAGGTGAAGGGGGGAGGCATGCAGAAACGGCCCCTGCCATTGCTGGTGGTGCTCGCGAGGTCGGGGAGCCGAGCAGAACTGCCCCCCGGCAGCGCCTCTGCCTCTGGGGGAGCCCAGCAGGCTCCTGCCCGGCTGGCAGGCGCGTGGAGACCGGCCAGTGAACCCCCGCACGCGTGCTGGGGCGCCGGGGTCCCCTTAGGGCGGGATCCGCGTTCACCGCAGCTGTAGACTCCACCGGTTTGCAAAACCAGACATTTGGGGGGATCGTCCCAAGGGTGGGGTGCCCACGGCGGGGCGCAAAGCCCTTCCTGGCTAAGCCGTGGCACTGGGCGTGCGTTTGGGGACACCGCGTCTCCACCTCCACGGCCCGTTTCGAGCATTTGGAGGGCTTTTAGCTGGTTTGGGGTGTTTTCCAGAGGGAACTGTTCCCTGCGCATCTGTGGTCGGGGCGAATTTGGGGTCTGCCTGTGCCACGTCTGAACCTCCCCCTTCACGTGTTCTGAGAGTCAGGGGTCCCGAGGAGCCGGGCGCGGCGCCCCCCCACCCCC
>NW_011889268.1:94974-98424 GCF_000151845.1 Pteropus vampyrus | reverse complement strand
ATATATTTGTATAGATGTACATATGTGTAGAATACAATAAACGCAGAGCTAAAAGCCAGACATCGGTGGCTAGGACATTTGGTCCCTTTAAGAGCGTGGGTTGTGCGAAAGATTCAAAGATATAATTGATTAGGCTCTAGTGAAGTAAATCGTTTCAGTGGCGTAGGCCAAATGCAGTACATTCTCCTTGTAGGGAGCCAGCAGTGACTCACTGCTGCTCATCACCATGGCAACGGAGCTGCCTCTCAGTGATGCAGGTTCACTTGTACCATCCGCTGTTAATTCAGCCTGTGACTCAAGTGCACAGGTCTTTGTGCTCAGTATTCCGTTTTCTCCCAAGCCCCTCCAGACAAGATGTGCTTTGAAAAATGACTAAAATAGTAACTGAGACAGCAGGGAAAAGGAGAAGAATAATAAATTTGTAAGAACGTAAGAAAGAAGAGAAAACGTATATAACGCAAGTGGGAAAAAAAAATAGTAAGCGGTAATATCGGAAATTGAACACGAGTCATCCAAAAGAAAGGTTTTCTAGATTTACTGATACCAAACGAGGTTAATTTTAAGGCAAAGGTGTTAGCAGAGAAAACTTCGGTGCCTTAGGAAGCTAAATGCATTTTAAATTTGTGTTCACGTAATTATGTAGCTTCAGAAAATGCAGACACAAAAGGACAGCTGACGGGGGAGGCCAGGGAGCCCGCAGGTGGTGGGCGCGTTTCACACACCTTGTGCGGCGGCTTATTTTAGAGCAGAGAGGACAGACCGGATGTGAGTGACGCCGTGAGTCCGACCCCGCTGAGACACGGCGGCTTGTCCGCAGACCCCCGACCCCACCCCAAGAGCCCCGCCAGGCTGACCGCGGGGCCTGTCGTGTCGTGATCCCACAGTGACGGGCGAGTCCTACCCTCACCTGCTCCCACGGGAATCCCCGCCATGGCTTTGCTGGCCGGGGAAGGTCCCCCTTCCATGCCAGAGCTGGTTTCCTGCGTGAGGAGCTGAACCTACATGAAAGCCTCAAAGCCCGCCCGGCCTGGTGCCACGGGCCTTCCACCCCTCCAGAGCCCGTGGTCACTTCTGAGGCCACCCTGCGATGCCGATTCGCCTACATCGGTTATCTCTAAGCCCCAGGGCTTTTAGCCAGGTCAGAGGGGCCCCAGGAGGCTGGACAGTCGGGGAGGACAGCAAGGTCGGTGCTGTCTCACGTCTGTCAAAAAGTACCGATCGCACCATTTCCCTGGTCAAAATCTTCCTGTTGCTCTTCGGGTAAAGACCAAACCTGTTACGCCGATGTGCAGGATGGTTCACTGTTTGCTTTTTGCTTATGTGTTCAGACTCAGTATTCTCCATTCCGACCCCTTCACGCACGCACTTGAAGTTTCAGCAAGAATTATCTCTAGGTTCTCTGAATGTAGGATACTTTTTCCTAGATAGAACGTTCTCGCTCCTCCTCTCTCCCTCCCCCTCTCTCCCTCCCTCCCCTCACCCCATACTCAACTTTGCATAGTCAAGAACAATGCGATATGATGCAGTGTGCCATGGCGTGACGTAACGTGACATAGTATATATAACTGAGCCACTGGAACAGGGGGTTTTAGCTGTCAGCATAGCTCGTGTTAATGTCTCTGAGGGACCCAGAAGGCATGATATTTGCTGTGAACCCTCTCACGGTTTCAGATAGAAGCCGTCATGCACTTAGCTGGGAACCAGCCATTCTGGGCAGAGGAGACAACACATACAGTATGAGACCAAAGTCTGGGGCACGTTCACAAAACACACCAGTACGGCTGGTTTCCAGCGACTGACGAGAAGGGGGCAGGAAATGAGACCCAACGGGGAGATGGAGACCAGGTCAGGCGAGGCTTGGGAGCCTGAAGAAATTCCATGGCATTCTGGCTGTGACGAAACATCTTTGGAGGGTTTTCGGCAGGAAAAAGACATTTCGATGCATGTTTTTAAAAGGTCATTTGGGCTAAAAAATGTGGTTCGGAGAGTGGATTATAAGGCTCAGAGGGGAAGGAGAGACTAGTCAGGAGATAACGGTCGTCCACGCAAGCGACTTAGTCAAGACAAAGGTGTATATTACACTGAGCCACTGCGTAAATCAAGTCCAGGGAAGTCACATGCCTTATGTGTGTAACGGCTCCTTATATGCAAGACGCATAGTACAATTAGTACATTAACTAAACGTATGGGTTCCAGATTCTGTTCGATGTTGGGGACGCTTGCAGGTCGTCCGAAACAAGCCCTAGCTTTAGCCTTTTTAGACTTCTTCGTACAGCTTTAGAGGAGTGAAAAATCCTTCTCTGTAAACAGAAGATACAAAAACCTGCTGTTTTACCCGGTGGCCACCAGGTGGCCCTAAAAGAACCGACTTCACAGACAGATGCAGAACGAAGCCTGAGCTTGGCAGAGGGACACAGCTGACAAGATGCTGCAGTATTCACACACACAGGCAGGCACACACATGCACGCACACGCACGTGCACACGCACACTCGCACACGCATGCATGCACACGTGCACGCACTCGCACACGCGCACACACGCACGCACGCACACACTTGCACACGCACACCTTTGCTGTTGCTTAATGGAACAGAATCCTCTGTGACGCTGTGTGACGTGAGCAGCCCTCGCCACTTGAGTTTGGAAACTAGGGAGAGCGAGGGTGTAGCGAAGGAGAGGGCGAAATTCGGGATTTCTGCGGACTGTCCGCAAGTGCCGGAAAATCTTTTGTGAAATGTTCTTTCGCCAATTTCCTGGTTGGGGTATTCGTCTCTTATTTACTGACCTTTAGGGGTTCTTTGTGTGTTTTCTCAGAGAGGCGAAGGACAGATATCTTCTCGGAGGCTGTGACTTCTCTTTCATTCAGCAGTGACCTCCACAGAGAAAAACATTTTATTAATACAGTGCAACTTATCAATTCTTTATTCCATCAATTATACTTTTTGTTGCAGCCAGGAACAAACCCAGAGGCACAGAAGCCTCTTCCCTCGTTTCCTTCTAAAAGTTTACTTTTATCATTTTTATGTTTTCAATGACAGCTGACATACGCTACGATATGAGTTTCAGATGGACGACACGATGTGTAGACATTTATATGACTCAGGACGCGATCCCCCCGATGAACCCAGGACCCGTCTGACACCTCACATAGTTCTTACAGCGCCGCTATGTTCCCCGTGCTGTGCTCACATCCCCACGGCTGTTTTGTAACTACAGATTTGTGTCTCAGTCCCCTCCCCCCCAATCTGACAGCCATCGAAACGCTCTCTGTATCAATGAGCTGGTTTCTGTTGTTCGTTTATTCCAATCTCTGGATTCCACATCTGGCGTTTGTCTCTCTCTGTCTGACTCACTCCACTCGGCACGAGACCCTCCGGGTCCATCCACGTGGGTGCAGGTGGCGAGATTTCATCCTTTTTTGTGGCTGAGTGATGTTCCGTCGTGTGCA
>NW_011889268.1:92244-92984 GCF_000151845.1 Pteropus vampyrus | reverse complement strand
CTCGTGTGGGTCAGGTGTTGTAGGTGAGCCTTGGTTGCTGTTTGCATGTCAGTGGAAGGGGTTGACCCTCAGGCTGATGGTCGTGAGGACTGGCCTTGACCGTGAGCTATTGTGTGGGGGCTGACCCCACGGAGCAGGATTTGCCGTAGCAGGGCTCTGGTGCCGGCCCAGTCTGCCCACCTCCTCAGAGGTGACCCCGGATGGTGCTCCAGCTCAGACTAAAGCTGGTCACTGGGCAGCAGGCCAGGGCCTCCAGGGAGGGGCCCTGCCATAGGCCAAGTTCACCTGCTGCCTGTGCCAAGCCCAGGGCCACCTGGCATGAGCCACCAAGCTTTCTGCAGATGGCTGACACCCACACTGTACTTGGAAGTGCCTTGAGAGGACAAGCCACAAACCTAGGCCTCTGCCGCTAGTGCCGGGCTAGGGGCTGCTCAGCAAGAGGTACAGGGCACGTGGGGCCAGACGCTGCTTGTTTGGGGTTTGTGGGCCTTTGTGAGATTTTAGGAAAGTCCTCAGCATGAGCCGAGACAGGCCTTTTGTATGGAAAAGCCACCGGAGATGGCTCGGGGGCCCGCATGTTGGGAGGGGTGGGGTCTCAAAGAATCACCTGGGCGGGGCGAGGGGCACCAGCCAGGTTGATGGTGACTCAGATATGGCGCCTGAGAGTGCACATTGGGTCAGTAGGAGGGATCGAGAAAGGGACAGTGGCCTCTGCCAGCACTTCAGTCCAGGAGAAGCTG
>NW_011889268.1:91660-92194 GCF_000151845.1 Pteropus vampyrus | reverse complement strand
AGTGAGTCTCTCGGAGGCGGCACGCGGAAGGGTCTCGTTTTCTTACCCATCAGCCACCCTGCGTCTTCGGATTGGAGCTTTCACTCCATTTCCATTTAAAGTAATTGTCGGTAGATATGTAATTATCGCCACTTTACTATTCATATTTTTATCTTTTTCTTTTTTCTTAAAGAAGTCCCTGTAACACTTCTTGCAAGGTCGGTTTGGTGGCGATGAAGTCCTTTAGGTTTTTCTTGTCTGGGAAGCCCTTTCCCAGAAGCCCTTCGATTCTAAACAGTGGCTTTGCTGGGCGATAGGCCCTTTTCATCATTTTATTTCCTGCCAGTTCCTTCTGGCTGCAAGATTTCTGTCGAGAAATCGGCTAAAAGTCTTACGGGGACCCCTTCATGGGTCCCTATCTGCCTTTCTCCTGCTGCTTTTGAGATTCTCTCTGTCTTTCACCTCTGGCGTTTTCATGAGGCCGTGTCTCGGTGCGGCCTCTGTGGGTTCATCTCGTTTGGGGCTCTCTGAGCTTCCTGGGCTTGTGTGTCTATT
>NW_011889268.1:90070-91610 GCF_000151845.1 Pteropus vampyrus | reverse complement strand
CTTTAAGAGGACGCCTGGGACTCCAGCTGCCGTCTGTGTCACTTGGCCACCATGTCTGCTGATTTTCACATCCAGAGGCTGTGGGGCTCCTGTCCCCGGCACTGTCCGGCCTCCGGCCTCCTGCCAGTCTCGAGGTGGCCTCTTCTGTGTGCCCTCAGTTGTAGGACGCTGTTCCATAAACCTCGGGTGGTTCTTTGGCTTCACTGTGATGCCGAGGTGGTCGTGGGGGCCTCGCGGTCACCTGCTCCACCATCTTGACCAGAAGCCTAATAGTTTTATTGTTTTGCTTTTTACATTGAGTTCTGTGGTGCATTTTTAGTTACTTTTTGTGTGAGGCGTGAGGTCTTCCACTCATCCCGCCATCATTCCTTGACAAGGGGATTCCTCGTCTATTGCTTCTTTGCCAAAAATCAGTTGACTGTATTTGCAACAGTGTGTGCCTGGGTGTTCTGTTTTTGTTTGTTTGTTTGTTTGTTTGTTTTCCTGCTGATCTGTGTGTCTGTATAATTTCACCATTGCCACACTGTCTGGATCTTAGAGGAAATGCATTCAGTCTCCTGCTATTAAGTGTTACATTAGTGGTACATTTTTCATATCAATCCTTTTTTAGGTTAAGGAAGATCCCCTCTATTTCTGATTTTTTGGAATGTTTACGATGAATGGGTGTTGAATTTGGGGGCCCTTTGTGCTGCTCCCTGGAGAGATTCTGAGTGTCGCATCTCCTGCTCCGGCTCACTGACATTGCCGGAGGCTTGCTCATGTGCTGAGGGGTGGGGGCAGGTGGTGTTCTCTGGACTCCTGATTAAGTCTCGTCTTGGGGGGTACAGTGTGCTTCTGCCATGGAGGGTCTTCACACGTGTCTCTGCTCTCCTCCAGGGATGGGATTTTCCCTCCATCCCCTTCCAAACAGATGCTCCCAGCCTATTTCCTTGGAGCTCTATCCCCCCACTGACGAAAGCATTTCCCTCCCCCGAGATGTGACAAGGATTCACCGTTGTTCCCTGGTGGAGGCTTTCCAACAGCCTGTGGCACCAGCAACCTTTGCCTGGGTTTTCAGATCCTGCATCTGCCTGGAGTCACCTCTCCGGATTTCAGAGTGGTTGGCTTGTGCTGCAATCCCAGTATTCCGATGGGTCCAGGAAAACTCATTGATCCTCTGTCGGTCCGGATTTTTCTGGACCTACCTTCATTTCAGGACAGGAATGACGGCTTTCAAGCATTTTACTTGCCAGAGCTGACGCACACACACAAAGCTGAATTCTTTTTGTTACCTTGAGGGAAATGAATGAAAACAGAATTCGAAATGCATGACGTGGTCGGGAAGCCTTTTCTGTGCTCTCATAAGACCTTGATCTCTAATAGTGTATGTCGCGCCGTTGGCTTCTGAAACTGTCAAGAATTATCCACTCCATCATGCGATTCTCTCCTGAGCGCACTCTGCTCCCCTCTCGTGCCTGCAGACTCGGGTCCCTTGGCAATTTAGCTCTTTACTCCCATATTTGTAGATGACACGATGGTCTGTGTAGAAAATCCTGAAGAA
>NW_011889268.1:89353-90020 GCF_000151845.1 Pteropus vampyrus | reverse complement strand
AATAATATGAGAGGGATCCCTGGGCTTTATTTCAAGACTGGTTATATAGCCTCGTATTGGTGGGTGGAATGATACACAGATCTGAGAGACGGCAGAGAACTCAGAAGCATCTCACACGGGAGCGCCAGCTGATTTTTGACAAAAGTACAAAAGTATAGATAGGGGGAAAAAACCCTCCACGTTTTACACAAAATAAACTCAAAAATGGGTCATGGATTTAAATGTAAAATATGAAACTATTAAAAAAACTATTAAACTTTAAAACATAGAAGATCCTTGGGACATAGAGTCTGATGGAGAATACTTAGATATGAATCCAAGCGCACGATCCATCAGAGAAATAAATCAGCAAATGACACTTTGTCAAAATTTCAAACTTCTGCACGGAAGGGCCTGTTATCACGATGAAAAGCCAAACTGCCAGCTGGGAAGAAATACTTGCAAGTCACACATCTAATAAATGACTCAAATCTGGATTACGGGAAGGACTCCTAGAACCTAGTGTTATAAGACAGAGAAGCTCATTTAGAAAATGGGCGGCAGAGATGGACATTTTACCAGATCAGATTACAGGTGACAGAAAGCACGTGGAAGGATACGCAGCCCCTTAGCCAGAGGGGAAGGCGAACTCAGACCCCGCTGAGATACTGCCACCCACCTATTAGGA
>NW_011889268.1:88318-89303 GCF_000151845.1 Pteropus vampyrus | reverse complement strand
AAACATAGAAGATCCTTGGGACATAGAGTCTGATGGAGAATACTTAGATATGAATCCAAGCGCACGATCCATCAGAGAAATAAATCAGCAAATGAAACTTTGTCAAAATTTCAAACTTCTGCACGGAAGGGCCTGTTATCACGATGAAAAGCCAAACTGCCAGCTGGGAAGAAATACTCGCAAGTCACACATCTAATAAATGACTCAAATCTGGATTACAGGAAGGACTCCTAGAACCTAGTGTTATAAGACAGAGAAGCTCATTTAGAAAATGGGCGGCAGAGATGGACATTTTACCAGAGCAGATTACGGGTGACAGAAAGCACGTGGAAGGATACGCAGCCCCTTAGCCAGAGGGGAAGGCGAACTCAGACCCCGCTGAGATACTGCCACCCACCTATTAGGACGGCTAATTTTTTTTTTTTTTAAGCGTCCATACCAAGTGCTGGTGGGGATGTGGAGAAGCTGGGCCTGTCATATATTGCTGGTGGGAGTGTAAAATGGTACAGCCCTTCTGGAAAATAACTTGGTCATTTCTTTTAAAGAGTATTAATATGTACTTACCATGCACGCCGGCAATTACGCCCAGGAGCATTTGTCCCAGATAAATGTCCATGTAAGAACCTGCGCACGGAAGTTCGTGGCACCTTTGTAGTAGCTCAGAGCTGGAAACAACCAAAGTGTCCTTCGCAGGCAAATATTTTATCAGCGTTAAGAGTGAACGAACTATTGATACACGGAACGATTCAGATGGATATCGGGGACGTTCTAGTGAGTGAATTAAAAAAACACCAGTCCCAAAGGTACGAGTCCGTCTGTGTAACGTTCTCAAAATGACAAAATCCGGAGACGTCACAGACGGACGGTGGCGATGGCAAGGGGCTGGGGACGGGGAAGAGATGCGCACGGCCGCGAGGGGGTGTCCTGGCGGGGACGGGATTGTGACTCGGTGCCATCGGCCCGTGCGTCCACGTGGCGTCGAGTC
>NW_011889268.1:79100-79768 GCF_000151845.1 Pteropus vampyrus | reverse complement strand
GGTGACAGAAAGCACGTGGAAGGATACGCAGCCCCTTAGCCAGAGGGGAAGGCGAACTCAGACCCCGCTGAGATACTGCCACCCACCTATTAGGACGGCTAATTTTTTTTTTTTAAGCGTCCATACCAAGTGCTGGTGGGGATGTGGAGAAGCTGGGCCTGTCATATATTGCTGGTGGGAGTGTAAAATGTTACAGCCCTTCTGGAAAATAACTCGGTCATTTCTTTTAAAGAGTATTAGTATGTACTTACCATGCAAGCCGGCAATTACGCCCAGGAGCATTTGTCCCAGATAAATGTCCATATAAGAACCTGTGCACAGAAGTTCGTGGCACCTTTGTAGTAGCTCAGAGCTGGAAACAACCAAAGTGTCCTTTGCAGGCAAATATTTTATCAGCGTTAAGAGTGAACGAACTATTGATACACGGAACGATTCAGATGGATATTGGGGACGTTCTAGTGAGTGAATTAAAAAAACACCGGTCCCAAAGGTACGAGTCCGTCTGTGTAACGTTCTCAAAATGACAAAATCCGGAGACGTCACAGACGGAGGGTGGCGATGGCAAGGGGCTGGGGATGGGGAAGAGATGCGCACGGCCGCGAGGGGGTGTCCTGGCGGGGACGGGATTGTGACTCGGTGCCATCGGCCCGTGCGTCCACGTGGCGTCG
>NW_011889268.1:69338-78372 GCF_000151845.1 Pteropus vampyrus | reverse complement strand
CGAGAACGTACTAAAGTCGCAGATATGCCTCTAACTCTGCAGGTCACTCAGTGCCACGTGGGCTGGGTGCCCCGCGAGGCTCGGGGACCCTGGGGTGCCCCGGCCATCACAGCCGCAGTGAGCAGCCCGTCTGCTGACGGTGTCACTTGCTGTATGGCTCTGATGAGCAGCTGGCCCTGGGTCCGCTGCCCCCAGGAGGCGTGGCTGCGAGTCAAGTCACTCCAAACTTCAGGTGGTCCTTTACCTTTAGACAAATGTCCTGGGGTTTGTAAACCTCCTTCACAGCAGGGCCCCGGACTGGTCACTTGGAGAAACGTTTCTAATTTCCCCGGGGCTCCCACAGATTCCTGCTTTTCCTGGGATCACTTTGCGGCTCCGAGGGGCCTTTCCCGGCCCCTGCTGTGACCTGCTCCGAGCACGGGCCACTTTGCTTTGGAGCAGACTGCACGTCGCTTTCCGGGGCAGACGGTGGTGTCCGCGGGACGCTCACTGGACCACCAGGGCGAGCGGTTTCGGGGGGCGCAGCCGGCGAACACCCTCCGCCCCCCGCCCCCGTGAAGCCTCTGCCTGCGTGCAGGTTACTTCCATGCGACATACGCCCACGTGAGCATCCTCTAAGTTAGAGAATCTTAATCTTTTTAAACCTCTTGAGGACGCAGTTGGACAACTTACAGCCATTTCTGCTTTTATCTGTGGCGCGTATGGCTCCGTAACAACTTTACCTGCGTTGGGTGTCCCAGGCCGATTTAATAAAAGCGAATGCTCGTCTGGTATTTCTGCCCTTAAATATTAGTGAGGGGGACTGGTTTTCAGTGTTATTTCCCACTTAAATTTCCTTTTTTTTTTTTTTTTTTTTTGTCACTGGATACCCTTCCCCCCATTTAGTCATAGGAGTTTTTGTTTTTTTGTTTTTTTTCCCCGTTTTGAAATTAAAAGCTCCGTCTGGCATTTATCAACATTTTAGCGCTTTCAAATACATGGGTCTTAAGTCTGTCGGCGCCGCTCTGGCCCTGTATTTTCCCGGAACCCTGGATTTTTTTTTTTTCTGCCTTCTGTTTTTATAACATCCGCTGTCTTTTCTTAAACTTTTCCAGTGGAACGTCTGGCTCATTTAGTTCCCTTATTTGTACTTAAAAATTCAATCTCATTATCATTCATCTCGTTAGAATTTAACCCCATTCAGGTCGTAAGCTCTGAGCATTGCCGAAAGAATGTCATTTGCTTTGGATCACGTGCACTGTCAGTGGGAGGTCCGCTTTCTCTGTCATGCCGCAGAGACACACCCCGAGTATGGCACCGAAGCCCTGCGATGCCACTTTCCAAGTTTTAATCCACAAAGAGCGACTTGCTCAGGCATCCCAGGACTCAATGATTTAGAGAAAACGCCAGAAACAATAATCAATGAAAGGTACACACGCAACAAATGCTAGACCCACGTGCCACTCTGCGGGCCCAGCAAAGCCTCGTTTGGGGACGGTTCTCAGCGGGGGCGGTGACGCTGCGCCCGGCTGTCATCAAAATAACTCGGGTTTGAGTTTGGGCACAAGTGTCATCTTCCCTGAACCAAGGTGTTTACGGGGAAACTCCCGCCAAATTTCTGGCGAACTCCTCCCTGGGACAACCCGTCAGAGGGCCCCGGTAGCCAGGCAGGTTGTGGGCTGGGGTCCCGGGTCCTAGGAGGCTGGGCCCCGCCTGTCTTGGGAGTAGCTCGCAGGTCCCACTCTAGGGGCTGGGTTCCAGGTGCCAGCGGGTCGGGTGGGAGAAGCGTCTCCGCGTCGTCCTGTGAGGTGGGGGCAGTGGAGCGTTTGGCCGTGGGTGCAGGTAACCTGTGGACAAAGATTCCGGAGCAAATGGTCCCCACCGCCCAGGTATTTGGCAGCAGGAGCGACAGGACCCGCGCTGCGCCACTAGGTGGCAGGAGAGTCCCACCGTCGCCCCTGCCTCCCGGCTGGAACTTCCTCTCCGCCCCGAGTCGGGGGTTCAGGCCGGGGTCCCGCATCCTTACGCGCAGTGACTCCGGGGAAGTCGTGCAAACCACGCGGGCGTGTGACAGACCCCCTTCCCTCCCTCTCCAGGCCCCGCGCCCGGAGAGAGGCGCCGGCTGCGCCCGCGACTCCCCCTGCACGTTAGCGTTGCCCCCCCCCCACCCCCAGGAGCCTCCCCTCGGCGGCCACGTCGCCAGGTGTCCCCCTCCATCCCCACCCCACATCCATCGAAGCCCCCCGCTGCCTTTCCCTGTCATGGTCCCGGGCATTCTGCAGAGAGCCTGTTTCCATCCCCAAAAGCCAGCTCCCCCGAGTCCTGGACAGCCACCGCTGGACAGCCACCACGGGGCGCCAGACTGACCCACGCCCCCTCGGCCCATCCCCCCACGGGGCCAACGAGCCCGTGGCCCCCTCTCCTCGCAGAACCCAAGAGTGTTCTGCTTCAAATGACCACTCGACTGACTTGGCACCGGCCCGTGCCATTCGGGTAACCCACCGGAGTCCAAACGAGATAATGAAGCCTACTTAGGACTGTGGGCAGGATCCAGGGCACAAGCCCTTCCGCCTTCAGCCTTCCCGCCCGGGTACAAACCCTACGTTTCCCCGCCCGTCAGAATCACGGCTGCTCTGTGACAAGTGTCCTGCCAACGCAGGTGCATCCCCGTGGAGTCTTGACGTCGGGCTGTATTCGGAGACTTGCTAAAACTTGGCCCCGCCATCTAGAGTAAAAATTAGAATAAAGACAAACACTTCCACGTTATGCCGAAAGTATATTTATAGATATAGATATAGATATTTATTTCTCTGCAGACAGCTTTACTGATGAGTCATTTTAACGTTCAAAGAACAACCTATATTCCAGTGCTACGTAATCTGTACCAGAATGAGATGGATATAGCTTCTCAAGTCATTTCACAAAGCCAGGACAAGTCTGATACGAAAACATGACAATTATAACACAAAACAGAGAATCACAGATCTCACTTAAAGATACAAATGCCAAAATACCAAATAGAACAGTAGCCAGTTGAAATCAACACCACATGAAAATGTACAAAGCTTTGGCAGATACAAAACCAAGTCGAAATCCAAATGTACACACATGAGACAGGGACATAAACACCAGAAACGAAACATCTCCCCCCACCCCACCCCGTCAGTGGCCTCTGGCCGGGACACAAAGGAACCAGATACGTGTTGACCCTCACTAGCGGGGAGGGGGCCCACTGCTGGGGTCACCAGCCTTGTCGTCGGACCCAGGCTCGTCCTCCTCTAAATCTTCGGGCTCACACTCTGCCAGGGCCTGAACGTACTGGAATGGCCAGCACCGCGGATCCTTCTTATGGAGCTTGGCCAGGAACCTCAGGACAAGCATCTTGCTGGTTTCGAGGAACGCTCGGGGGCCCCAGAGAAACTCATACTGTGCCGGCTCAGTATTGGGGATTCGCCTGTACTCTAGATACTTCTGCCTGACAAACACTTCTGTGATGAGCTTCTTCGTGTCTCCGAAGAGGCCATGGTTCTCTCGGACATCCACCCCTATCTTGTACAGGAAGTTAAAGATCAGGTCCTCCCTGACACAGTCGCCCTTCATAAAGATGAGGCTCAGGACCACCATCAGGAGGCCTAACTTGGGCGTGTCCAGATAGGACGCCACCGGTTCGCCCTTACGACGCCCCAGCTTGTTGATGATAATGTAGGAGTGGTTTTGGGGATCAATTTCCTTCAATTGATAACCAAAGACGCACTCCAGCTTGCTGTTGGCACGGCTGATGATGTCTAGGCACTCATCCTTATATTCACGGATGATGAACTTCACCATCTCCGAGCGCTTAATGGGCACCTTGGCTTGGTCCTTGAGCAAGAGGAAATGCACCAAAGCATTAGCTCTCTCATCCAGGGGGGACAGTGGCTGAGTCTCCAGCTTGGACTCATCCTGGGTGCCACCGAACCCCTGAGAGAGACTGGGGATCTCAGAGATCATCAGAGGCAGGGGGCTACCGGCGCTCTCCCACAAACCCAGGGCCCTGGAGGTGCTCGGACCCTCCCAGGCGCTCAGGGCCCAGGACGTGCTGGGCCCCTCCCAGCCGCTCAGGATCCTGGAGGTGCTGGGGCCCTCCCAGCCGCTCAGGCTGCGGGAGGTGCTGGGGCCCTCCCAGCCCCCCAGGACCTGAACGGGGGTGTGAACCTCCCAGTCGCTCAAGTTCAGAGTTCCCCAAGGTCTGGGCGCCTGCCAGTCACGCAGGGCCAGCATCTGGCCGACGCCGGCGTCCTCCTCGGTGTTCAGGTGCTTCTTCTTCCGGGTGGCTTTGCCGGAGCGACGCGGAGGCTCGTCGGGCGTCTTCGAGGCCTCTTGGGAGGTGGCCATCGCCTGGGGCACGGCCGCCGTGGCCATCAGGAGGTTGGGTGCCGCCTTGGGCACCTTCGAAGCATTCACGTTGGCCTGTGGGACCCAGGGCACCGCGGGCAGGGCCTCCACACAGGCAAAGGGATCCTGCAGAGCGAGTGGCAGTGACTTTGGGGTCTCCGGGGTGACAGATGGGCCCTTAAAGGCATTCGACGAGGCAGGCTGGAACTGGGAGGTAGCTGGAAGGACCCTCGCGGCGGCAGGGAAGGTCTCCGCGGCGGCGGGGAAGCCTCTCCAGGCGGCGGGCAGGTGCGCGCGGGAGGCCGACAGCGCCTTGGGGGCGCAGAAGGTGGCGGCGAAGATCATGCGCTCCTTGGGAGGGGCCCTGCGCTCCTTGGACGAGGTCCTGCGCTCCTTGGACGAGGTCCTGCGGTCTATTGGAGAGGCCCTGGGTTCTCCCGGGGGAGTCATCAGGGACTTAGCGGAGCCCATGGGAAAATGTGCCGCCGCTAAGGGGCCTCCGGGCTGGCCCTGCGGGGCCGCAGTTGCCCCCTGCCAGGAGGGCTGCAGCTGCAAGGCGGACAGCTCTGCTTGCGGCCCGGAGGGCTGGGCCTGCTGGGCGGAGAGCTGGATTTGCAGGGCCTTTTGGGGGGCCGGGCCCCCCTGAAAGGGCTGCTCCAGCTGCAGCAGCGGCGGCCCGGGCCGCTGCGCCTCCTGCGCCGGCACCGCCTGCCAGAAGTGGCCCGCGGCCTTCGGGGCCTGCCAGGCCAGCGCCGGGGCCGGCTGCACCTCCTGGTACTCCATGGACGCTGGCAGCTCGTGCGGCACGGGGGCCTGGCCCTTGGGGGCCTGCCAGATGATGGGCGGGCAGTGCACCGCCTGCGGGGCCGACAGGGGCGCCGACAGCGCGGCCTGTGGCGCCTGCGGCCCCGCAGAAGGCGCCGCGGGCACCTGTGTCGCTGGAGGCGCCGTGGGCACCTGCGCGGCCACGCGCACCTGCGGGGCCGCGGGCACCTGCGCGGCCACGCGCACCTGCGGGGCCGCGCGCACCTGCGGGGCCGCGCGCATCTGCGGGGCCGCGCGCACCTGCGGGGCGGGCAGCCGGGTCTGGGGTGCCTGGCGCAGAGGCGGCGGGGGCGGCAGGGCCTCTCACCAATGGTGCTGGCGTGGTCAGAACTGTCGTGACGTCCGGATGAGTGGTGGTGCCTGGCGGATCAGCGGAGGTGCTTGGCTGATCGGGGGCGGCGCCTGGCGCACCGGCGGTCGGCCCGAGGCTGGATGGGCGGCTGTCCTGGGGTGGATGGGTGGCGGACCCTGGCGCACGGGTGGCTGCGCCTGCCAGGCAATCGTCGGAGCCTGCCAGGTCACCTGTGTGGCCTGCCAGGCCAGGGGCGAGGCCTGCCAGCCTTGCGGAGGAGCCTGCCAGCCCGGCGAGGTGGCCTGCCAGCCGGGGGGTGTGGCCAGCTGGGCCGGCGGGGCCTGCGGGCTCTGGGGAACCTGTGGGGGCGCCCTTATGACCTGAGACTGGATTTGCAGAATCAGAGGCTGAGCCTGCGGGGCCCAGGAAGCCAGAGGCTGCGCAGGTGGCGCCGCCGCCTGGGCCATCGCGACTCCTGAAGCGGCGGGCTGGCTGATTGGCGCTCTGGAGCCTGAAGGCTGGATCATCAGGACGCCGGGACCCGGAGGCTTGGCCATCGGAGCTCCTGGGGGCGGAGGCTGGGCCATCGCGGCTCCCGGAGCAGGCGGCTGGACCATCAGGACTCCCGGAGTCAGAGGCTGAGCCATCAGGACCCCCGGGGCAGGCGGCTGGGCCATCGGTGTCCCCGGCGGGGGAGGGTGAGCCATCGGTGTCCCCGGCGGGGGAGGATGAGCCATCGGGGTCCCCGGAGGGGCAGGATGGGCCATCGGGGTCCCCGGAGGAGGAGGATGCGCCATCGGGGTCCCCGGAGGGGCAGGGTGCGCCATCGGGGTCCCCGGAGGGGCAGGGTGGGCCATGGGGGCCCCGGGAGCCGAAGGGTGCATCATCAGGACCCCCGGAGTCGGAGGCTGGGCCATCGGGGTGCCCGGAGGGGGAGGGTGGACCATCAGGACCCCGGGAGTCGGAGGCTTGCCCATCGGGCCTCCCAGAGGGGGGGCCTGGACCATCGGGGCCCCTAGGGCCGGAGGCTGGGCCATCGCGGCCACCGGGGCGGGCGGCTGGCCCTGCGGGCCCTCCCAGGCGGGCTGAGGTGCCTGCCAGGCGGCCAGCGAAGCCTGCAAGTCCATCGGAGGCGGGTCCCAGGGGACCGGCGGGGCCCGGGAGGAGGCGGGCGGGGCGCGCATCAGAACCGTGGGTCGGCTGTAGACCGGCGGCTTGGGCGCCTCCGCCGGGGGGCTGGAGTCACCCAAATTCTTACTTAGCTGCGACATGTCCCTTCGCTCCGACAGCTGCTGGGCCTTTTCCTCCAGAGAGAAGCGAATGCCTACGTGGCCGAGCAGAGGATCCCTCCCTGCTGACTGGTGAATAGGAAGTGAGTGCCCTTAGCTCTGCAGCTTTCCGCAGTAAGAAGGAGGGGGGAAGGGGGCTCAATCCCGCCCCTTCCCCGCCCCCGACCACCACAAGTGGATAGTGAATAGGGGCGTCTACCAGTAATCCTGGCCGACACAAGATACCTTCCCACTCGGTCTCCCCACATGCAGCCGGTTCAGACAGCCCATGGGTGGGCTTTCGGCGGGGAGGGGGGGGCGACAGGAGCAGGTCAATGTTCTAGAAATCACCACACTGCGGTACAGAGCGGGAGCAGACCACTGGAACATGCGAGGCGTCCGTGGCGCGGGGGGGGGGAGATGGTGTAGCCTGAGCCCGCAGACAGGGACCGGAGCGCGGGACGACAGGGATGTCCCTCCGCATACTCACACAGGGCTCCGCAGCTTCTGTCACCGCCAGAGCAGGTGGGGGGGGGGAGACACGTACGCCTGTCCCGGGACGGAAAGTGGGCACTCGCCCCCGGAGCTTGTCCTCCTGGGGACACGGCGGGAGGCACACAGGAGGACGGACTGATGGCTATCCGTCGGGACACGGGCAGGCACAGTGCCGTGGGACCGCCCCGGAGAGGTGCCCTGTAGAACCTCGTGTGTAATTGCTTGGGACTCGGAAGAGCACAGAGGCGCTGGGAACGTACTTCTCGAGGAAGAGGGATGTGGGGGTGAAGGGGTGGCAGAAGCCAGGTGTTTACAGGGGCACTGGCGAGCTGGGTCCATACAGGCATTTCCAGGCGGAGGCAGAGGGCGGGCATGGCAGCCAGCGAAGAGCAGGGGAAAGTAATGGTTGACGTTAAGATATTCCAGACATCGATGAAAGACGGCACTTTTAGGGCATAAGGAAAGAATTAGGATCACTTGGCTCTTGGGGCTGTTCACCAAGTGGCCCAGCAGGAAAGATCACTAAACACGAAAACCCCGAAGTACACTAGGAAATAATAAGGTGGGGTGAATGGCGGGCAGACCCGTGGTTACTATGTAGGGAAAAGAAAACCAATGAAGAGAGAAATACAGAACTTGGGGGAAACGTCACTGGACAAGATCAGCGTAGAAATGACACAGGGAATGTTTTAAAAAGATAGAGCGAAAGACATAAAAATCATTTGGTGGCACCGCGTTACTTCACGCCGAAAGGGAGTCAGTCTCGGTTCGAGCTGAACGGTGTTCTCCAAGTAAGTATACAAAATACCAAATGCCACCGATGTTTAAGAGGAGGCCCTCTGCAGCAGTCCAGAGGGACCAGACCCATGCAGGATGCCGCAAGGGGGCACACGAGAATGGCGAACGCTCCGCCCCGCTCCTCCCGAGGGCCCGGGGCCCGCGTGCCTCGAATTCGGTGCTTTCGGAATCCTACGAGAGCGGGTACACGCCCGCAGTGTTGTCACCGCCTGACATAGCGGGGGACTCGGCAGTGACGTATCTGTGGTTTGTCTGACCCTCGAAGGGGTAAGAGATCACAGTTGTCACCCCAAGCAGGTCTTGCGTGGCGCCCGGTGACATGCCACCCCTGCATGGGCCCGGAAAGCTGCTTCTGCAGAAGGCACACAGCCTGCTTCGCAGCCCCCGGGGCCTCCGTCCGGGTTAATCATCAGTCCGCCCAGGGCTTCTCAAGCTGACCGAGCTTAGAGCCGGGGTCACCACAGCCCGCTCCGCACGGCCAACCCACCTGTCCCCAGCACCCATCTGCCACCGGCGTGTGCTGGCTGTGGGTGGCTGGGGGAGGTCGGCTCATTTTCAGCCTGTGACATTTCTACTCACACTAAAGCACCCCCCCCGCCCGCCTCCCCCAATTCAAATGCACACATTCCTCAGAAAATACCTTCTTCCACTAAGCATTTCTTTCTCGGGATTGTGGCCAGTTTAAGCAGCAGCCCACCATGCGGTGGGGCATCCCACACAATAACTGGGCCCCACTGTTCTCTCGGATGTCGGAGCCCAATGTCACCACCACCACCCTAAGTCCGATATGTGAAGGGAGGCCTGGCTGACGCCTACAGGCAATGCAGAAGCCAAGGAGGAAGTGTCAGGAATTACGGGGGGCGGGGGACACCGTGTCGATGTCATTACAGATGGGAGGCCGTCCAGTTGCACTTGGTTACATTCTCCAACCGGCCAAGGACAGTCAGGGCACAATCACTCAGAGACTCTGCCGGGGCCAGTGTCACTGCGAGTCAGGCTGCTC
>NW_011889268.1:66799-68013 GCF_000151845.1 Pteropus vampyrus | reverse complement strand
GTTATTCTTTGATGACACACCATCCTAAAAGCTGTACATCCTCCGTAAGTGCCTCTCGAAATCCACAAGTGTTCGGCCCCGTTTTACATGTCAAGAAATGGAGACTGAGGATGGTGATTATCTTGTCTCAGAGCTGGCAGATTCTGGAACGCTCGCCCGATCGATTGCTTGCCAAGAGCCAGCATCCGGTGCCATTACACGGGTCCTGCCAAAACTTTCCTCTTCTTAATTTTCGATATAATCCACACCATGAAATGCATAGATCTGCGTTATTCGGTTTGAGGAGCGTTGTCACCGAGATCCCATCTCTCAAAACTCGATAAAGAACATTTTCTTTATCAAATAAAGGTTGTGCGCCCTTCCCCAGGTGTCATATAAATGGAATCAATATAGTATGTACTCTTTTTGTGTCTGGATTCAACCCCCCCCCCTTTTTTTTTGAGATTTAGACATATTGTTGCAAGTTTCGGAAGTCTGCTATTGTATGATGCTGACTAGAACTCCATCCGACCACACACTACACGATTAGTTTGCCTCTTACCTGCCGGCATTTGGGATGCTTACAATTTGAGGCCGGTATGGAAAATGAGTGCTTTAAAAAATTCTTCTAAAAGTCTTTTCGTGGGTGTCATTTTCACGTCTGCTGAGTAAATGTCAGGTTGAACGATCGGGTCACGGAGTAAATGTGCTTCTCTTTAAAAGAAATTGCGGCGGTGATCCACAGTTCGATTACACCATTTTAGAGAATGTATGAGAATCTCAGGTGCTCGACAGCCCTAGAAAATTTCGTGTTATCAGTCTTTTGATGATTCTGGTCGTTCTAGTGGATGTGAAATAGCGATGGGACAATTTTACTCTCCCGTAAGCGATCTACGTGATGCCTGCTAGCGCAGGCTCCTTCGTCACCAAACACCCATCTTTGCCATCTACTTATGTGTCCCATTTAGGATAAATCTCATACTTTGGTATTTCGTTTTCCCTCCGGTAATTTGCTTTTTCGCTGACATACCTCCTGCGCTGTTCGTTTTAATGGCCGCTCTATAGATTACACTATTCGTCTTTAATTTACACCATCTACCTCAAAAGTACCACCTACTTCATCGACAATATAGGATTTTGCAGCAGTATAATCCCTTTTAAGCTCCCCACATCCTTTGCTGTTGTCATTACCTCTGTATATGCCGGAAACCCCGTGACACATGACTATTATTTTT
>NW_011889268.1:60042-65989 GCF_000151845.1 Pteropus vampyrus | reverse complement strand
GATCTATTTTGGATATTAACCCCTTATTCGATACACGATTTGCAAATATTTTCTCCCGTTCGGTAGGTTGCTTTTTTATTTCGTTGATGGTTTCCTTTCCTGTGTCTGAGCTTTTCATTTCGATGTAGTCTCACGTCCCCATTCCTGATTTTGTCGACTTTGCATTTGGTATCAAATCTAAAAAAAAAAAAGAAAACTATTGCCAATACAAATGTCAAGAAACTTTCCCCATGTTTTCTTCTCTGCGTTTTATGGTTTCAAGTCTTTAATCCCTTTTAAATTGATTTTTGTGTTTGGTGTAAGATAGCGATCGAGTTCAATTTTTTGGCGCGTGGCTGTCCAGTTTCCGCAACACTGTTTATGGAAAAGGCTGTCTGTTGCCCATTGTATATTCTTGGCTCTCACCTTCATTCCCGAAATATATTTTTGGTGGGTAGAAACATAGATGAGCAATCTTATTCTTGCTTTTAGCATTTGAAAGATGTTCGTCCATTGAACTTAGTCATCAGGCAGACCTCTCGAATGTCATGTTCTCTACTCAGCTACTTTAAGAAACATATATCGAATCGTATCGAATATCCGTTGTAATTGAAAAATAAAAATAAAATCATAAAAACGATGCCACGCGTCTCACAATCTGTTTGTTTGTTTATTTGGGAGCCCATCTGTTTTTACTAAAATAGTTGATTTGTGCTAACAAGATAAAGATTTCATCTTTTTGTTTTTAACGGTTTCATAATAATGGACATGCCCGTGGGTTTCTTTCTTTATCCTTATTAAGTCCCATCGAGCTCATCAGAGCTTAGTACACTCCATCACTTCTACAAATTTCTCAGCCCTTATTATCTCGTCAAATAATTTTCTGTGCGATTCTCTCTCCTGTCATTCCGGATCTCAAATTACACGTACGTTAAAATTATATTTTTAAGCGCCCTGTGGGTCTCAAGTGTCTTTCAATTTTTCGGTCTCGACGTGTTTCACGAACCCATCTTCACGTCGATCGACACCTGTCCTTCCGCTGCGGTCTATTAAGCCCGTTGGGTGAATTCTTCATTTCGACATTGTGTTTGTTTTTTTTTTTATATAATACTTCCATTTGTCCTTTTCACAGTTATTCATCTCTTCGCTGAAGTCTTTCTTTTGTTTACGTGGGTCACTCACCTTTTTTACTATGTACTTAAACATATTTATCATGGTTACTTAAAGGTTTTCATTGCCGGTTTAAACATCTGGATAACCCCTGAGTCTTCTAGTGTGTTTGTTTCACTTCTTGTCCATAGGTCACATTTTTCTGCTTCTTCCCGTGTGTTTTAATTTTGGATCGTATGTGAAACAATGTGTGTAAAAAACGTAAGATGGAAGTATTTGTAATGGCAATAGTTTTCTTTTCTTTTTTTTTTTTTGGATTTGATACCAAATGCAATAGTCACTCCTGGGTCGGGGGAGGATGTGCTAACATGCAGGATTGAAACGTTTCATCCAACGTGCAGTTAAATTCGACCTGGCACCATTTTGCATCTGTCCTTAGAGTCAGCCCCCCACGACGGCTGCAGATACATATATTCTGAGGGTGAGATGCAAACATGCTCTCCTCTCAGCAGAGCCTCAAACCTCAGACAGGCGAGGCTCCCCCGTCCGCCCTCCCTGTCCCTCACCTCTCTGTTCCCCCTTCTCCTTGTCTTTCCTGTAAACTCAGCTGACAGCGTTTTTGTCGACTGAGTTTACTTTCCGGCTCTGCTCCTGCATCTTAGAGCCTCGGGAGATCTTTCTCGTTCCTGACCCTCCGGGCCTGGCGTCCATCCAGCCCCCACAGTGCACCTGTGCGGCCTGTGCGTGCACCTGGGGGAAATTTGGAGCGTGGCTGGCAGTTCCCTCTCTTCCTGCCGCCTCCCAGGGGGCTGCTGCCCCCAGCTCAGGGAAGGTCCTGGCCACGATCTAGCGCTCAGGAAGGGGCCCATGGTGGTCTCGTTCCCCCTGCCCGGCTCCCGCTCACTGGCCTGCCGCTCAGATGCATCCAGCGGGAGCTGGAGGGCGAGTCGGCGGGCGGGAGAGACCTCTTTAGGTGGCTCAGACTCTGAAGCTGGCACAGCAGACGACATGCGGGCACCAAGCGTGTGTTAATGGTTAGAGTAGGTTCTCATCACAGCCATCTGCGGGGGGTTCGTTCCCATTTCTGGCCGGCCCCAAGGGGCGAAGCAGCGAGGAGACGCTTCTCCTTGGAAGGCCCCTCTTCCCCGGAACCGGATCGGTTCCGGTTCCTCTGTGACTTCGGCTCGCTGCTGTGTGGTGTAATGTGGCCCTTTTGTTCTGAGGACCAGCGTGAGACTCGGCTCGGAAGGTCCTTTCCGATCTTTGAGTCAAAGGCCGTCCAGAAAGCACAGACGAGAATCGAAGATCCTCGCACGATGGCCCTGTGGGGACCCGAATCTTTTACTGAAATGTCATAATCAAAATTTCTCCCCAAGTCTCGATTCACCTTCATACTACAGTGGGGTCAAGGATAAAGGTGCCCGTGGCTTGACCAAGCGTCAGGAAGCCGCTGTTTGCTTTCATTCGAAAGGACACTTCCAAACCCTTTCACACACTTTGCCGCTGGCCCCGCAGTGATGCTCTGGGCCCTCGGCCATGACGCGCGGAGCACACTGCAGAAGGGGAAGCGTGTGCTCGCCAGTGCCGTGGTTATAGCCAGTTCCAGGAGGGACACGAAGCTCAGTCGAGGCCACACATGTACCCAGCAGAGGCGGAGACTGAGGACACACCGGGGGGGGGGGTGGCTGGAAGAAAATTGTCACAGTTTTGGAACTAATCGAAAGCACCAAAGCAGAGAGGCTGGGGGTAGACATCACCTCGAACAGCACACGGGCCCCGCGCTGGAAGGCTCTGAGTGACAGTGAGCCTTCCTCACAGACTGGCAGGACGGAGTGGCCGAGGACACTGAGGACAGGTGGCCACGTGTCCTTGGTGGGAAAGGGAGTCGCCTGTGGACAGGCACATGCATTTCCCAACGGGGACCAAGAATTCACTTCACTGGTGCTTGAACCTGTGCCCGTGATAAGCCGTGGGCTGGTAGTAGAGACCCAAGGATGTTCGGGCCTGGGGGCCACCTGCCATTTGCCCCCTTCGCTGCTCCCCTCACCTCACCTCAGCTTGTGAGGGACCTTGATTCCCCAAGGCCTTGGCTCACAGTCCACCCTGCTCCTCATCACCAGGGACCTCCCTCGACCTGGGGTCCCTCTGGGTTGAGAGGTCCTGTGTGGCCCCCCCCGTCCCCGGTCCTACATCCCGTCAGGAGCCCCTCCTGGAGACGGCGTCCTATTCAGAGCTTCTGCGGAAGCGGCCCTCTGATGAGACGGGAGAAATGGAATCAGTCACCAGGTGGCAGAAGAGGCCAGCCACACCCTTCGCCGGGAGTCGGGAGGTGCCTCCACTTCTTCTTGAACTGGTCGTGCGGGTTGGGGGTAGGGGTTCCGTTTGATCGGCTGGGACTGCTGAGAATTGGGGAGTCAGGACTGACAGCAGCTCCACTGAACGCCATGGAGGCCCGGCCGGGATGAGGCCCCCACGAAGGAGCCCACAAGAACACATCTCCCCAAAACACCGGAGAATTCCCCCGACGAGGGGTAGAAAGGGGTAGAGAGAGCACCCCCCCCCACCCCCGCCATCGCGTTGGCTTCGGTCCAGATCGAGATATACCGCCTTCCTTAAATCAAACAAGGGACAAACAACACAAGGAAATGCAGGGTGGCGGGCGTGTAAAGATGACCTCTGAACTGTGTGACCCCGGCCAACTCTCTACCACGTTCCGTCTGCCTTGTCCAGTTCGATCCACAGGGACCGTGTCCTTGTGGACCCGGGATGAGGGCCCAGAACCCTGCGCAGAGCGCGCTGCCCCTCGCCAGGAAGCTGCCGTGGCTCTTCACACCTGCCCACGGCCCACCTCCTCCCGCCACCTCAGTCTCTCGTGCGACCGCGTGACTCGTCGCCGGACCTGTCTTCCATTCGCATCGTCCGTCTGTGCCCACTGGGGAGGTCCCTGTAGGCAGGCACATCGTCGGCCTCGTCCCACGCTGTTCCCAGAATAATGATCGGCACCATCATACGCGTTCCTTCAATATCTTTATTTATCGATGAATCAATCAATGAATGAAAGGACACATATCAACAAGCTAATATTTCCAAATGCTGAGTGCCTATCTTCGTCCGTTGATTTACCATTCCGGAGTTTATTTTACACATTTTCTATACCATTCAGGATTTTACCACTTAGGATTTTATTTTACACCTCGTTTTATACCCTATACAGATTCTAAGGCAAGACCACTTTGGGCGAAAATCCCACTGACGCCATTAACTAGCTCTGTGATCAAAGCTCTATGAGTTAACAGCTCTGGATTTCAGTTCCTCGTCGGTAAAATGGTTAAAAATGTATACTCTCAGCTCACTGTACGAATTGCATGTTAAGTGCTTTGTAAGTATGAGCCCTTCCTGTTCACATTATCATCATCATTATTCTGTCAGATCGAGTGTCCTCTTATAATTTTACAGCCTAATAGGAGTGTCGTCCTTTGTCCTTTCGTCTTTCATTCTGCGTTTTGTGAAACGTTGGGTCGGTTTTCTCCCATCACCAGGCACCGTGGGCGGTCAAAAGGATGGATGTCACACTTTAAAAAAAAAAAAAAAGAAAAAAGAAAAAGAAAAGTTCCCAGAAAAAGTTCTGTCTCTTGTACCGCTATCGGCATTCATTTATTCGAATTTTCTATATTGAAAAGATTTTAGTCTCACAGAAATTGCAAAAATAGTAGAGAATCCCCGTGTTATTACCCCATATTACCTCAGTTATACCGACTTACACAGCAAAGTGCAATCGTCAAAACTAGAAAGTTAACATTGGTACAATATTATTGAATAAACGACAAACCTTATTTGGATTTCACCGGGTTTGAGATGCATTCTTTCTTTTTGAGGGAGTGTGTATTTCTATCACATCGGACCCCAGGTGTAGCCATCAACATAATCAGTATGTAGGGCTGTCCCAGCGTCATAAAGAAATCCTCTCACGTTACCCCTTCTGGTCACATTTCCCACTAACTCTGTCCTCCACCACCATCAGCTTTGTCCCTTCTGGAATGTTATCAAATTGCAGTGCCACAGTATGTGACCTTTTGCAACTGGCTTTTCGCACTTAGCATCGAACTCCTTTAGGATCTGTCTGCTCGCTATGAGTGACAACGCTGAGTTCCTCTTGACTGCTGAGTAACATTCCATGTTGTCTGTGTGTCATCATTTACCCTCCGGTCGGAGGGCATGTGGGTTCTCGCGGCTGTGGGCTGCTGGTACTGAAGCTGCCGTCGGCCTGAGGCATCAGTCTGGTGCACCTGTGCTTTCATTTCTACGGAGTAAATACCCAGGAGTGGGCCAGTTTGGTCTTAACGGCACGTGTGGGTTTATAAGAAATTGCCAAACCGTTGGCAGGGCGTCTGCATCCATGTATGTTCCCACCAGCAGAGTGTGAACGTGCCAGCTGCCCAGACCCCTTCCTGGACAGGGGGTTTTCTTTCAAACACTCTGATATGTGAACAGATGTGTTTTACTGTGGCTTTATTTATATTCCCTAATGGCTGACGGTATCGACCACCTCTTAATGTGCTAATCCGCCGTTCACCTATCTAGGTTGGCTAGGTGTCATTTCTAGTCTTTGACCATTTGCTAATTATTGTTTGTTGTCGTAATAGCGAGCTTAAATGGTTCTTTTATATATTCTGGGGACAAGTCTTTTTTTTTTCTGTTTTTAAATATGCAGTCTGCAAATATTTTCCTTCAGTCTGTGGCTTCCCCCCCCCCCCCCCCCCCCCCAGCATCTTTCCTTTCAAACAATAATTTTTAATCTCGATGAGGTTCAGTTTATTAGTTTCCTCTTTTATGGATCATGACTTTGGTGTCTTGATTT
>NW_011889268.1:51103-58872 GCF_000151845.1 Pteropus vampyrus | reverse complement strand
GGGGCAGATTTCAATCTATAGATTGGTTTGGGTAGCGTGGACATTTTAACGATGTTGATTTTTCGTATCTTCAGTTTTTGTATCTTCCGTTTTTTCTCAATGTCTTATAATTTTCCAAGCACAGGTCTTTTATCTCCTCAGTTAAATTTAACCCTAGGTTTTTTGTTTTTTTTTTTAAATGTAATTGTAAATAATTGTTTTCTCTTTCTTTTTTTTCTTTTCCTTTTCTTTTCATTTTTTTAACATTTTATGTTTTCTCTTTCCGATAGTTCATTATTGGTGTATAAAAATGCAACCGATTTCTGAATATTAATTTCGTATCCCGCTGCTGTACCGAATTAATTTATTAGTTCTAACGTTTTTTTGGTATAATCTGTAGAGTTCTCTATTTATAGTGTCATGTCATCTACAAATAATGATATTTTCACTTCTGCCTTTCCAGTTTAGATGCCTTTTATTTCTTCTTTGTTTCCGATTGCTGTTGCTAGGACTTCCAATACTATTTGGAATGAAAGCGGTGCAAGTGGACATCTTTGTCTTGTTCCTGACCTTAAGGAAAACACTTTTAGCTTTTCCCCATCGAGTGTGACATTAGCTGTAGGTCTGTCCTACGTGGCCTTCATTGTGTCGAGGTGCGTTCCCTCTGTTCCCACTCTGCCAAGAGTTTTTATCATAAACACATGCTGGATTTTGCTGAATGCTCTTTCTGCATCTATCGATATGATCATATGGTTTTTATCTTTCTTTTTTGTTTCTGTAATATATCACGTTACTTGATTCGTCGATGTTGAATCAACCCTGCATCCTAGGAATAAATCAAACTTGATCGCGATGTATGATATTTTTAAGTTTTTACTGAATTCGGTTTGCTCAGGTTTTGTGGAAGATTTTTGCGTTTTGTTAATCAGGGACATCAGCCTATAATTTTTTTTGTAATGTCTTTGCCTGCCTTTGGAGTCAGGGTGATGGCGGCCTCGTAAAACGAACTTGGGAGCTTTCCCTCCTCTTGAATTTTTTGGAGTAGCTGAAAAGAATAGATATTAATTCTTCTTTAAATGTCTGGTAAAACTCACCTGTGAAGCCATTGGTCCAAAACTTTTGTCTGTTGGAAGTTTTTTGACTACCGATTCAATTTCGTTGGTAGAAATTAGTCTGTTCGGATTTTCTATTTCTTCCTGATTCAGTCTTGGAAGACTGTATATTTCTAGGAATTCATCCATTTTTTCCAGATTGTCTAATTTGTTGGCATAGTATTTCTCATAATTCTTCGTATTTCTGTGGTGTTCGTTGTTACTTCTTTTGTTTTTTATTTTATTTATTTGAGTCCTTTCTCTTTTTTTCTTGATGAGTCTTATTAAAGGTTTATCGATTTTGTTTATCATTTCCAAGACCGGCTCTTGGTTTCACTGATCTTTTGTATTGTTTCCTTCTTTCATTTGGGACATATTTCTTATCTCTTCATTTTGGCTTCCTCTTTCTGTTTGTTTCTGTATATTAGGCAGATCTGTTACGTCTTCCAGTCTTGGCCAGGTGGCCTTATGTAGTAGGTTCCCTGCATGGCCTATTGGCACAGTCTCCCTGATCATGAGTGCTTCAGGAGTGTCCCTCGTGTGGGTTGCGTGTGCCCCCTGCTGTAGTTGAGCCTTGATTGCTGCTCGCACATCAGTGGGCAGGATTGACTCTCAGGCTGACTGGCCGTCAGGATCGGCCACGCCTACAGGCTATGAGCTGCTGCGTAGGGGCTGACTCCAAAGAGTGGGGTTTGCCCCAGGAGGCTCGTGTGCCTGCCGAGACCACGCTTTGGGTGTGCCACTTGTGAGGTTAATCGGGTGGTGTTCTGTTGTGGTCCGAAGCCCGCCACCAAGGGTGTTGGTTCTGGAGCTACTTGGGAGGGGCTCAGGTGCAGGCCAAGGTTGGCTGCTGCCTCTGACCGCCCTGGGGCCACCTGGTAGAAGCTACAGAGTGATCCGTGATTGGTCGCTGCCTGTGCTGGACCTGGAGGCGCGTGGGAGAGGCCACGCCGTGAGCCGAGACTGGCTGCCACCAGCACTGGGCCTGGGGCAGCTCAGCAAAAGGCCCAGGGCACCCCGAGGCCCGACACCATCTACTGGATCCCCGTAAGACTCAAGCCACTGAAAGAGCTTTGGGCAGTATGTGAGTTGGGTGAGGGGTAGGCCGGGTCTCGGGGAGTCACCAGGGTGGGCCGAGCGGTGTTCTCCAGGTTAATGCAGTTTCCTATCGGGAGCCATTGCCCACCTGGGGCCACTCAGACACCCCCTCCCACCTGAGAGTTGTCCATGGCGGTCTTAGGCTGACCGCTGATCGCCTCCTGGGGCTCACAAGATGAGAACAGATGCTTGAGATGAGGCCAGATGCTTGAGATGAGGCCAGGGGCTTGGTGCTGAAAGAATCTGGCGGTTGGTGAGTGGGTGGAGCTGGGCGGGGCCCCAGGAGCGTGGGGCGGGGCCAGTGGAGCCCACCAGGCCAATGAAAGTCCAGGTTTGGCCCCGTGGGGGCGGGCTCAGCACAGGCAAGATGGCGCCGCCCGCCCACCAGCGCAGGCCGCTGGGGAGGAGGCCCCCCGCACAGGGACAGTGGTGACCACCCCTCCGGCCCTCGCCCTGAAGCCACACAGCCCAGTCTCTCCCTGTGTGTCTCTGATGCTTGCTGAGCTGCCGTCCCCCTGCCGGAGCCCGGGGTGAGTGTCCGAGAGCCAACGCGTCTGTGCGCCAGCCCTTCAGGGGATGTCGGGCCTCCACCTCTCCTGGATGGTCACAATCCCTGTTGCTTTTCAGTCGTGTTGTGGGGGCTCCTCTTTGTGTCACCGGTGCTCCAAACTGGGGAGCTCGGCATGAGGCCACGGCCCCTCGCTGCTCCCAGGGGACTTCCACAGCTGAGACCGCCCTCCCGAATCTCAAGCGCCACACCCTGGGGTGGGGCCAGCCCCTTTCCTGTCTCTGCCCTCCTGTCAGTCGCGAGGTGGCTTCTTCTTTCTCTTTTTAGTTTCGGGACTTGTGTTCAGCTAGACTTCAGATGGTTCGTCAGGTTGACTGCTCTACGATTTCGTTGTCATTTTAATGTGGTCATGGGAAGAAGCAAGCACAGTGTTTATCCCACCATTTTGCCCAGAATTCCCAAGTCGAGCAAGATTTCTTAATCAAATAACAACGCTAACTTAAAAAAAAATAATTATATGTAATAATTATATGTGTATATACATATATATCTTTTTTTCTGAGATAAATGAAAAAAAAAAGGCGAAATCTTCAGGACCAGAAACTATAGTCCTATTCCCATGTCAGTCGTCGAGATCTCAGTGAAGCAGTGACCTCTGAATTCTGATGGTCTTGGCCCGAGCTGAGTGCTTATGCCTGTAGCAAGGAGATACGACCACCACACTTCTCGTAACCAAATCGTCCCCCCACCAATGGTCAGTATTATCCCAAATGAGTAGCAGACACACAGTGGGATGTGAGGTGGGGGAAACCTTGGAGATTTATACCGTTTATGGAGGCTTTGAGCTACGTAAAGCAAAGCAAAATAACACCACCGCCACAAATAACCCACAAAACTGCAAGACAGTAGCTTAAAAAATGGGATTTATTCCACACTCCAAGAAATACAGTGGTCTTAAAAAAATCAAAAATAGAACTTCCATATGGTCCAGCAATCCCTCCTCTGGGCGTTTATTCAAAGGAAATGAAACCAAGATCTCGAAAAGGTATCTGCAGCCCCATGTTCACTTCAGCGTTATTCACAGTAGCCAAGACGTGAAAACAACCCAAGCGTCTGTAAATGGGTGAATGGATAAAGAAGATGTGCAGAAAGCCACGAGAGAGGGAAATCCTGCCATTTGCGACGTAATGAATGAATGTCGAGGACATTATGCTAAGTGAAACAAGTCAGAGAGAGACATATACTGCACGATCTCACTTACATGTGCAACCTAAAAAAAAAAAAAGCCAAACTCATAGCAACAGCAGAGTCGTGGCCACCAGGACCTGGGGTGGGTGCAAGGGAAGCTGGAGAGATGTCGATCGCAGTGTGCAAACTTCCGACTGACTATAAGATGAATAAGTTACAGAAATCAGAAAACGTACAGCATGGTGGTTATACTTAATAATACTGTATTATATACTGGAAAGTTGCCGAGAGAGTAGATTGTAAGCGTTCTCACCACACACAAAAATATATGACGTTATGTGACGTAAGGGAGGTGTTAGCTAACGTCACACTGGGGATCATTTTGCAACACGTAAGTGTATCAAACCAACTTATCATACACCTTAAACTTAGCCAATGCTACGTCAGTTATTACTCGCTAAAGCTGGGGCGGCGGGGGGCGGAGTACAGAGATGAGCAGGCAGCTGTGGATGTTTGCTCAGTGGTTTGAAGATGTTAGGCTGCACAGCTCTGATTCTGTTGGCTGTTCTCATACTTTTCATCACAGGGGCTTCAGGGGTTCGCGAGATCCCTTCTCTAGTCTCGTAAATGCTTTACGTCCTGTGTAAAAGGACACAGGACTTTTCCTTACTGCTCTTGATTGGAACACGGCCGAAAGGGTGATAAATCACATCGTTAGCTTGGACTTCCTCGGTCACAGAGACAGACCAGAAAAGAGTGTTGGCCGTTGCTCGTTGGTCAGCTCGTCTGCGTTGCTGGAAAAGTCAACCACAAATCCACTTAATTAACTCTGGCCTTCAAATACTCTGCTTTTTTCCTGCCTGGAATCATGTGCCCTCAATTCTTTGCCAACTCTCCCATAATCCCTTAAGTATCAGCTTAAATTTCACCTTTTCAGAAAATTCTTTCCCGAGCATGTTATCTTAGCTGATCCCTTGCACCGTCTTTTATTACTCTGACCAAGTCACTTCCTTCATCATCTTATCCAAATGTGTAATTTGTATTTAAAGCATGCCGGGTTTGTTTTCCTTTCCTAGTGCTATGAGTTTATCAGTAAACTCCGCAAGGTCAGGGGCCATTTTTGTGTAATTTATTAATGTGTACTCAGTACCCAGCACAATATGGCCATATGGTCGAAGTTCAGTAAGTCTCTATTAAATAAACATACAAGCAGATGCATTTACACTTCAAATTTCAGAAGCTGTAAGACTTTTTTTTTAATATACCAAATAGGTTGCTAATAAAGGGACACGTGAAATTCTTTAGACACAGGAAATTGCACAATATAATTAAGGGCTGCAAACCAATCAGTAGGTAAAAGAAAGAAAAATGTGGCAAATTAAGAGATAAGGACCCCCGGTTATCAATCAGAAAAGAAAAGAATGTGCTAACTCAGAAGAAGCCCACAAAACAAACAAACAAACAAACAAACAAACAAACAAACAAACAAAAGCCTGCAGCGTAGTTCTTTCTAAATGCTGGGTCCTCCCGTGACTAAAATTACTCGCATTTTCGAGGACATCGACTGTATCTTCGGCTTGTGATTTTTCTTCTCTTTTGCAATGTTCTAGACTCCAGCCCATTCTACCATTGATTCCCCGTCTCCTTTTTAGTAGATTTCCAGAAAACTTTCATAGTCTCACGGGCCCGTCTGCCTGTCCACATAGCAGGTCCACAGCCACAGAGTCCTCCTCCAAGCTTCATCCTCCCCACCAACGTCACGGTGCTAATTCCCTCGCGTCCCGTAGATGTACATTTCTATGTGACTTCACTGGGAAGTTCTGAGTTTGGCATACCTGGCTGGGCCTTTTGGCCTCCTAGAGAGGCATTCGCTGCACTGAAGTGTAACTCCTGTCATTTATCAGCTTCATTAACGCTGAACACAGTTCTCGTCTGTTCTCTGTTGCATCTCTGACCCCGAGCCCCGCATGCATCCCGAATGAATGCATACTTAATCAATTCATAATTAGCTAATAAAATAAGAAAGCATGAAGTTGTTTATACAATTACAGGTGTAGGAACATCAATTTGTATTCATTCTCGCTAGTACAGAATGTTGACTTTTATTATATCGATCAATTAACATTCAAGAAGTATCTCGATTTAATAATAAGGGAAATTGGATTTGTTTTTCATTTTTGCCCTTGGTATTTTGTGTTCCCTCGGAACATTGACCTGTTTGTTCCCTTGGCTCGTTTACCTAGTAAAACGATACTTATTTGCATTATTTCTCCTTTGAAAAAAACGATCTCACACTCTTGTCAGAATGGCTTTTATCAAAAATGGAAGAAATAATGGTGCTGCCATTATTTGGATGTGGAAGAAAAGGGAACCTTTGTGCACTGTCGGTGGGACTGTAGGCGGGTGTAGCCACCGTGGACAACAGTATTGAAGTTCCTCGAAAAATTAAAAATAAAGCTACCACATTATCCAGCAATGCCACTTCTGGGCCTCTATCCAAAGGAAACAAAATCATTATTTCAAAAAGTTATCAGCTTCCCCATGTTCCCTGTAGCATTATGTACAGTAGCCAAGACACTGAAACAACCTACAAGTCCACTGGCAGATGAATGGGTAAGGAAGATGTATATATATATGCATATACAGTGGAATATTATTCAGCTATAAAAAAGGAGGAAATCCTGCCATTTGCGACATGAAGAAAACTTGAAGACGTTATACTAAGTGAAATCAGTCAGACCGGGAATGACAGATACAGTATGATCTCACTTCAAAGTGAGATTTTTAAAAAATGAACTCACAGATACCAAGAACAGATTGGTGGGTGCCGGAGGCAGGGGCTGGGCGGGGTGGAAAGGTACAAACTTCCAGTTACAAGATACATACAGATATTTGGAAGGTGCTACGAGAGATCTTGAACATTCTCAGCACAAGAAAAAATTGTAACCGCGTGGTGATACAAGTTAACAACTTTCACAGCGCACAGCTGTCACGGCGTACGCCCGAGACCCATGCAGTGTTACCTGTCGATGAAAACAAATGCATAAATGTCGGCCTGTTTTCTTGGTGTAATCAAAGGGCCAACTCTTGAAAAAACTTCTTTTAGCCACTATGTTTCTCCATGACTTTGTCTTTCCCTAATGTCAGCTAGACTGTATTTCCTCTGTTTTAGAGTGGTCCATCACTGTTTGCAATCTTTGAGTTTTTTTGTTTGTTTATTTTTTGCTATGTGGCGGAGTAAGCCTTTTATAATATTTAGAGTTTTTCTGCTCTTATCAAGCATATATATATGTTTGATACACCGAACATCAGGGCAATTATAGAAATGATGGATACGATTTTTACCCTTAAGCCTTCAGGAAGAGAGAGACAAACTAATTTACAGGCATCACGACGTGTCGAAAGAACATCATGTACTGGAGAGAATGAGCGTCAATGGAGGGGGGGGATGCCACGGAGGGCTTTTCAAGCAGAGGGGACGCATGACTGTATAGATGCTCGTTTAAATGTCTTCCCTGTTTAATAGTGATGCTACCAGAGTCTCAGAAGAGCTCATATCAGGACTTCATATTTGATTTTAGGGTTACCGAGGTCCTCTTTGCCCTCTGTGACTTTAACAAAACCAAGGTGGTCCCCGTGATACGTGTGTGTGGGTTTTGGGAAGAACGGGGCCGCCGTGGGCAGGACAGGGGGAGAAGAGCTCGCGCGTCGTGGGGTTGGGTGCCTCTCCCAGGGGGAGTCGGGCTGGGACGTGGGCCACCTGCAGACCCGTTCCCGCACGACCTCCCCCGCAGTTTGTCGGGGGACCTTTTGGGAAATATCTGACAAAGTCGTCCAACCTTTCAGTTGAGCCTAGCGTGAGAATCTGAGATACCAAGTGTCCCCTCCCTCGCAAAGCCAGGCAT
>NW_011889268.1:48194-49699 GCF_000151845.1 Pteropus vampyrus | reverse complement strand
GCGAGAGAGGAAATTACTCTGGGTATTAACGGTCCCTGTTTCTGTGACGTGATTACGGGCACTTCTGCGTTCCTGCCTTTATACTTGTCTGTATCTGTCACATTTTGGAAAGGAACATGTGTTACGCTTTCGGAAAACTAGAAAGTTCACACATTTAGGAGTGATGAGTAGTGACTGTCCCACCCTAATAGCCCAAATAGTTAGGATACTTGTAAAACGTCTCATTGCCAGCCCACGTGACCTCGTGAGAGACGAAAGTACGCTTTTCCAAAACTGGTTGTATCACAAGGATCTTTAATGTTTAAAGTTTACTCGTGGTGGGGTCTACTGCTGGGTACAGTGTGCCAAATGCCCACGCGAGGCCAGCCCAGCCCTCATCTCTGCACTGCCCCGGACCTTGCCTGTGCCCAGCCGGGTCACAGACACAGGGCGCCTTGCCTTTTCTCTGCTTGGTCCAGAGGCAGGCCACCCGACGCACATCCGTCATCCGTCCCATAGAAAAGAAGAAGATGGAGAACTTCTCAACGTACTTCGTCATTTTAGCACATCTCTGGTACAAAAATTCAAGGTAGCACGAAAGCGAAAGCACCGACTGAGCTCACTTAGAAACACATGCAGGAATCTACGCGCTAGCTACGGGGCCGGGATGAGTACGACATGGCATTGAAAGGTATAAAAGCACTGTGCTGAAGATTAAAGTGTGGCACGGGAATCTCTGCTCTGAAAAGCCCCACCGCGCTCGCGGCCCTGGGGGGGGGCCGGGACCTCGCTGCGCCCCCGGACCTGGCTAGTCCTGGGAGACACTGGCGTGGGGGTAGTGGGCAGCGAGGTCCGCCTCCCTCAGGGCCCTGGCCTCCTCCAGAGCCTCCCTGTAGCGAGAAGGCCAGGCCTGGGGGTCTTTCTTGAAGACCCTGGCCAGGAACTCCATGATCTGCATCTTGGTGATCTCGCGGCTGGCGCGGGAGCCCCAGAAGAACTCGAACTCGGGGGGCTCCACGTGGGGCACGCGCTGGTACTTCAGGTAGTTCTGCTGGACGAAGTCCTCGGTGATGAGCCGCCGCACCTCCGCGAAGGTGGAGTGCTTCTTCCAAGGCCGCAGCCCCAGGATGCGCAGCACGTTCCAGACGGCGCTCTCGCGCGCGCCGCGCCCCTTCACGTAGATGAGGCTCAGGATCATGAGCAGCAGGCCGGTCATGGGCATGCGGTTGCTCAGCGCCATCCGGTCCAGCTCCTCGGGCCCGAGCGCTCTGACCAGCGAGAACTCCATCGTGTGCAGGCTGGTCAGCCTCAGGTGCAGTCCGAACACGCGGGCCAGGATGAGGCTGCTGCGCCGGAGGATGCTTCGGCACCACTTCTTGTAGCTGCCGATGACATCCTTCACCATGTCTGGGAACCAGATGATCATCCGCTTCTGGTCCTTGACCAGCACGTACCACATCAGCTCGTGCGCCTTCTGCACCAGCTGCGCCGGGGCGGGCGGTGCGGGGCCCGGCTGGGCCACGCTC
>NW_011889268.1:36086-46829 GCF_000151845.1 Pteropus vampyrus | reverse complement strand
AAGGGAGCATCCCCGGAGAGACTGCGCTGATGACAGTGCCAGTGGCTTGGGATTGCCATGTCCCTCGGGTCATTTTGATTTCACTTTATTTTTTCCACTGAGGTTCCGTCATTCAAAGGTTGCGGTGTTTATTAACACTCAGTGGCGTGGTGTCCCTTTCCGCGGTGGGCCCAGCACCCTCTGCCCCCGATGTGGTGGTGACCCCCACTCCGTGTCCACGTAGGAGTGTCATCTCACACCAACCGAGTGGTCCCACCTTGGCGACGCACCCACAGCTGGAGTGTTTGTTTGTTTGTTTGTTTGTTTTAACATGAGCCCCATGGATTCTATCCCATAAGCTCGAATGTCCAACAATAGCAGATGCGACATGTTGGTGGCTGTGTGTGTTTTTCATTGCAGAAAACAAGTCCGCAGCGGGCTGAGCCAAACCGTCACCCGGTGGTCTGGGCCTGTGTGGCCCTCAGCCCTTCCTGGGTTTCCTCCAGCCAACGGCTTCTCAGACATGTCGTCCGGAGTCTGGTTATTGTCATTGGAAACCCAAAGCTTCTTACAGTATTGTCCGGACGTCTCTGTCGCTGTCTGCTGCGTGGCCTTCCTCGTCGGTCCTTCCTCGGGCAGAGGCCAGGAAGTGCTCTGCCGCTCCTGTGTCTCTGGATCGTCCGCTCCCGTCCCCGTTAGCAGGCTTCCCGCCCAGCCGCACAGGCGAAACTCCTGCAGACTTCTCAGGTATGTCCTAGTCGGCTTTTTCCCCACTTGTCACTTTTCTTTTGTAATTGATGGATGCCTGTTTTTCTGGGAACAACTCACAGAGTCGTGTCGGTTGCATTAGTTGTTTTTATTATTGTCTAAGAATGTCTCTCGGATCGACTCATCACCCCATTCTTAAAAATAATCCTCGCATGTTCCGTTGTATATCCGTTAAGTTTCTTTTTTTTTTTCTTCCCCGGGGTTATTTATTGTTTTTTAAACATTTGGGTTAACCGTTTAGTTCATTTAAAGTATTTTTAATCGTGAAAACATTTGAGCCTATTACTTAAATCTCAGCTCAGTCTACGGCCTGCCACCCTGAACAAGCCGGATCCCGTCCGATCTCGGAAGCTAAGCAGGGTCAGGCCTGGTTAGTACTTGGATGGGAGACCACCTAGGAAGACGGGGTGCCGTAGGCGTAAAAATTAAGGGATTGTAAACTACAAGGTCCTTGCGATCTGTGAGTCAACCAAGGGCTGCCTCACCTAAAAATAAATAAACAAACAAACAAAGAAATAAATCTATCTCAGCTCAGCTTTGGCCACAGACCATAATCTTTGCCCTGGTAACGTTATTAAAATCGCATCCTCATAGTGTAGGCTCCTGGGTTTAACAGATTCGTGAAATGGAATTACAAACGTGAGCACAATTATATGTGAAAAGTATAAAAGCAACTGTACAAACAGCAGCAAACACACAATGACCGCGAAATTATGCATCTGCCTCAGTGAGTTCTCAGGGCTCTGGCGAGGGTGCAGCTTGACCCGGCCTGGACCCTAGGCCGGTGACATTGTCCGTGGCCAACGGCAGACCCCAGCTCCTGTCACACATCGCACATCAGTGTGACAGGAGGGCTGTGGCGTACGTCCCGGCGCCTGTGGCCCTCTGTGAGCCAGCGTGCTCAGAGGCCTTACAGCGTTGGAAGTGGTGCTGGCCGCGGCGCACAGCTCGGGGCGGGCCCCATGGGTGCTCAGCCGCGGAGCCCAGCTGTGTGTGTCCTCAGCGGGCCAGGAGGAGCCTGCCGAAGAGGCTCCAGTTCCCACCACGATGGGGCGGGAAAAGTGTCAAACTTGGGACAACCGTGACGGGGACAGAGTGCGCCTGTGCATGTGTCACAGAGGTGAGGGGGGGGGCTGGTAGCTTGGTGACTACCTAGGAAAGTGGCTGTCCACACAGCAGACCCCCGTGACTGTGAGGACAAGGGCGGATGACTGCACGGGGCAGAAGCAGCAGCCAGTGTTCATGCGGCAGCCTCCTTAATGCAGGGGTCACGATCTGGGGCCGGAGCTCCAGGGGTGCCCCAAGAACGCTGGGGACAGATGAGGCTTGCTGGGTTTCTCCAGGCCCGGCCGCATTTGAAACGGGGAGCGAGCCCCCTCAGGGCCGGTGCCTCAGAAGCAAGAGCCTGACGTTTCCAGAATGTCTCCGCCAGCAAACGCAGGAAGGGCCGGTCTTGGAATCAGGGTCCTGTGATCGAGTTGCAGGGGCGCAGCAAGGTCATGGCAAAGCCGTGACTCGCACCGGCCGCGGTCGGCTGGTGGGCTGCTGGGCTGCTGCAGACTCGTTAATGGGGAGCAGATCGCACGGCGGTGGGGTGGGCTGCCCTTGGCAGACGCGGGAGGAGGAGGGGCCCGTGCTGGCACCGGTTTGCACTCGGAGAGGAAGCGGGGCAGTGCTCACAGCGCAGAGGCCCAGGGCCCCCGCCTGGAACGTGACTCCGGGCTCCTCTGGCCCCTGCCCCCCACCCCCAGGCAGCTCCTGAGCCTCAGGCCCCCGCACTGGCCCCGGACGCCAGAGAGTTGAGCAAGCGACTCACACTAATGAGTTCAGCAAACATTGCTCAACGCCCATCATGTGCCTGGAGGGAAGGTCCGCGGGGGAAACTGCTGTGGCCTGTTTGGCCGCCTGGCCCCTCCGTGTCCCCGCAGGGCCACCGCACGTGCCTGTCCCGCTGAGGCCCAAGGACGCTCACTGGAACGGGAGACCCCCTGTTCTTTCCAGGCCCACGAAGCATCCTGCCGGCTCTCGGGGACTGACAGGGTCGCCAGTGTCTTTGGGAAGGTGACCTAGAAGCAGAGATCAGCCTGGAGGTGGGCGCAGCTGGGAGAGGAGAGGCAGGGAGACCCTCTAGGGGGCCCATCAGGGACACCCCCTTGAGACAGGACGGTGGCCGCACTGCATCTTCACCCTGCCCCTACTTATTAAACATCGGTCCTGGGCATTGTGCCTGGGGTGTAACGAAAAGGGCTGTGGCCTCCTCCGTCTCAAGCAAGGGGACACGTGGAGGAAACGGGCCATAGCAAATAGATAGACACGTGGCTAAGTCGTCCGTGTTGTGCGCCTCGCGAAGGAGCCACAGCGTTGTCGCGGAGGCCGGAACAGTCGGAGCCCGCGTCCCGCACAGGTGGTGAGAAGGGCGCGCAGGGGGCACGGGACGGCCAGGTTCTGTCCCGGGTGGCGGGATGCAGCAGGGCCGCGCGGCTGGCCTGTGGAGGACGGTGGGCACGCCCCGCAGGTGTCTGGACATTCAGGTCCCAGGGGAGAGGCAGGGGGAAAGGTCAGGTTCGGGAGACGAGGGCAGTAAATGTCACCGCCCTGCGGGGCGTCTAGAGCAGGGCTCTCCCAAGGGAACCTGCGCGGCGTGGGGGGTACGGTCTCTCGTCGTATGGAAGTGTGACACCCGCGTCCCCGTGAGCATACGTGTCAGTGCCTTTCAGACGTGGTGAGTGTAAGGGCAGAGCAGCGACACCCCGCGCACCGCCAGGGCCCCGCGCCGGGCAGGACGGTGTCTGGCTGAGAGCGGCTGTGGACAGCGACCAGCGCTGTGAAGAGCGAGGCGACCGACAGGCCCAGGCCGTCGGGGCCCCTTTCCAGCCGGGCGTGGGGGTCCCCCGGCCACGCCTGTCTCGGGGCGCACCTTCCCGAGATGGGGTCCCGTCAGCAGACCCCGGGCTCACGTGCACGGCGCGTGGTTCTGTCCACACGTTGCCAGATTCCGCCTGCTGGCGTTTTGTTCGGGATCCGCGTGTGTGCGCGCGCGCGTGTGCACACGTGGGTGTGCGCATCAGGCACGCTGGTCTGCAGCCATCCCTGTTCGCCCCATCTTCATCTGTTATTTCTGGTTACAGTGTAGTTGGCACAGGATGTCACGTTAGTTTCGGGGTGTACAACGTAGCGAGTCGACATTCGCATATCTTGCCATGTGATCACCCCGCGAAAAGCTGTCACACTGTCCCAGACCGGAGTCCCCTTCACCCCTCCCCTCCGCGGCCATGCGTTTCTCTCCTTCTGTGGGTCCGCTGGTTTTGTTTTGCTTGTTCCGTCGGTGGGTTGTTTTTAATTTCCACATATAAGCGAAATCATGTGGTATTTGTCGCTCTTTCTAACTTATTTCACTTATATAGTATTCTCTAAGTCCATCCACGTTCTTGCAAACGGCAGGATTTCATTCCTTTTTATCACCGAGTGATATTCTATTATATATATATATATGTATGTATGCACATATATATATATACATATTCATATTCTTTATTCATTTATCGGTGGACACAGGTTGCTTCCACATTTTGGCAATTGTAAATAGAACTGCAATGAACATAGAGGTGAATAGGTCTCTTGAAACGAGTGTTTTCGATTTCTTCGGATAAATACGCAGAACTGGAATGTCAGGCAGTTCTCTTTTTCATTTTGGGAGGGACCTCCAGACTGTTTTCCACAGCGGCGGCACCATTTTGCAGTCCCACCAACAGTGCATGAGAGTCCCCTTCCTCCATATGCTCACCAACACTCGTTTGTTGAGTTTTCAATAACAGCCATTGTGACCGGTGTGAAGCGATGTCTCGTTGTGGTTTTGATTTGCCTTTCTCTGATGACAAGTGACATTGAGCATCTTTTTATATGTCTGTTGGCCATCTGTATGTCCTCTTTGGAGGGCATGTCTATTCAGGTCCTCTGCCTAGTTTTTGATTGGATTGTTTTATTTTCCATTGCTGAGCTGTATGAGTCCGTTACAAGTTTTGGATATTACCCCTTATCACATGTATCATAGATGAATATCTTCTGCCGTCCATTAGGTTGCATTTTCATTCTGTTGACAGTTTCTTTTGCTGTGCAAAAACTTTTTTAGTTTGATGTAGTCCCATCCGTTTATTTTTTTGTTGTCGTTCCCTTGCCCAAGGAGACGTATCAGAAAATGTTACTAAGAGCGGTGTCGGAGAGTTTACCACCTGTGTTTTCTTCTAGGAGTTTTATGGTTTCGGGTCTTACGTTTAAGTCTTCGATCCACTTCGAGTTTGTTCTTGGGTACGGTGTCAGAAGGTGGTCCAGTTTTATTTTTCACGCGTATCTGTCCAGTTTATCCAGCACCATTCATTGACGAGACCGTCTTCACCCTATTGAACATTTTTTTCCTCCTTTGTCATACATTAAATGACCGCAGAGGCGTGGGTTTATTTCCGGTCTCGATTCTATTCCATCGACCTACGTGTCTGTTTTTTTGCTGGCGCCACGCTGTTTCGGTTATTAGTCTATCTTTGATGTACCGTTTGAAGTCGGGGTGTATGATACCTCTAACTCTGTTCCTCTTTCTCAAGATCACTGTGGCTATCTGTGGTCTTTTATGATTCCATATAAATTTTCAGATTATTTGTTCTAATTCTGACAAAAATGCCCTTGGTATTCTGAAAGGGATTGCAATGATCCGCTCTGTCAGTGTGGGCTAGTGCATGTTTTCAGAATTTCGAGTAGATGGAATTATGCGGTATGTACTCTTTTCTGTCTGGTTTTCTTCACTCGGCGTAGTTATTCTGAGATCCATCCATGCCGTAGCGCATACCGAGAGATTACGCTGCTGAGCAAAATTATATCGTACGAATACACCACAGCCCGCATTTGCTCAGCCACTTCGTTTAACCAAAATTATATCGTACGAATACACCACAGCCCGCATTTGCTCAGCCACTTCGTTAACTGGATACAATTAATATTATCAGCAAAGGGTTTATTTTCCCTTTGCTGATAATATTAATTGTATCCAGTTAACGTCGAGTACAGATGACATCTCTGCGAACATTTCTGTGAAAGAGTTTGCTTGGAGACATACCTGCGTGTCTCTTCCTAGACATGGAATGTGCGGAATATTTGGTAGGTGGATGTTTACCTTTTAAGTACATTGTCAGAATGTTTTCCCACAGCGGTAACATTTTGCATTCCCCCTAGCAGTGTCTGAGGGTACCATTTCCGCCCCATCCTCCCATGCGCGGTCCAGGCTATTCATGCTGGCAGGCCTGGTGGGGTGCCGTGGTAACTTGTGGCAGTTTGAATGGCATTTGCCTGGTGGCTGACGATACTGAGAACTTTTTGTGTTCTCAGCCACGTATCTTTCGTCCTCAGCGAAGGCTGCTTTGGAAATAATCTTAGGTGCAACTAGTCTTTCATTCTCTTAAGAGGGATTTTTGAGAGCAGAATGCTTTTTATTTTGATAAAGTCCAATTTATCAATTTCTCCTTTAAGGGACTGTACATTTTGGTGTCTTAGCTAAGGAATCTTTTCCTAGCCTGAGGTATCACAGTTTTCCCTGTTTCCTTCTAGAAGTTATAGTATTAGGTTTAATTTTAGGGTGCACTTACAATGAAAATGGCATATTTTATAACGACTGATTTTGACTCAAATTTTGTATACAGCATAAGTTATGGATTGAAGTTCAGTCTTTCAAAAAGACTTTTTCTCAATACAGAATTTGTAACTTTGTCAAAATTCTGTCGTCGACGTATCTGCCATTCTTTTTATGCATTTTCAATTCTGTGCTACTGATCTGATCTGTTTTACAGCAATACCCCACTGGTCTTGATTGACACTGTGTTATCATAAATCTTATAATGAGAGACTGTTAGTAGTTCATCTTTATTCTTCCTGTTCCAGGTTGCTTTTTAGCTATTCTGGGTTCTTTCTATGTCAAGAGGAATTTTAGAATCAATTCGTCAATTTCCATCGCCTACATTGCAAAATGGCTACCACGGTCCAGTTCATTAACACATACCTTTATGAGGAGCTGTCAGCATATTCTTTTACATCCCCACCATCGCTTTATTGTTATTTTTATTTTTTCTAGGCGAGACGACCCTTGGTTGACCTCACAGATTGCAAGGACCTTGTCGGCTTACAATCCCTTATTTTTTTATTTTTTACGCCTACAACACCTGGTCTTCCTAGGCGGTCTCCCATCCGAGTACTAACCAGGCCCGACCCTGCTTAGCTTCCGAGATCAGACGAGATCGGCCTTGCTCAGGGTGGCGTGGCCGGAGACCCGCCATCACTTTATAGGGGTTCCGATGTCTCCGTGTGCTTGTCAACACTCACTATATTCTCCCTCTTTTCATTGGTCACCGCCCCAGTGGATGGTAAGTGGTATTGTATTGTGATTTGGATTTGCATTTCCTACTGACCGAAGATCCTGAGAATCATTTCGTGTGCTTATTGGCAATTTCCATAGGTTATTTAGAGAAACATCTATGCAAACACTTTACCAGTTTTTAAAACTGGGTTGTTTCTGCTTTTGTCATTGAGTCAGAGGGGGTCGTGATCTATTCTGCATACCAGATACTTAGCAGATGGAAGATCTGAGGAGATTTTCTGCCAATCTGTGTGTCGTCTCTTTACGTCCAGCCACCCTAGCCGAACGTGGGAAAGCAAACGTTGGCTCAGGCTCCATCGAGGACCTGCCTGATGGCTCAGAGTGCACAGTGACCATTTCCTTGTCACTAAGACCACGTTCCCCTCCCCCTTCCTGAGCAAGCCACTCGAGAAACTTCGTCATCGTGGCGGGCGGTAAACAGGTGATCACAAACGTCACAATGCTCTGTAACCACGACTTGGCAGCCCCCGCCTCAGCAAGGCCCCCCCACCCCCGATTGCTGTAGGTTTTCGTTCAGATTCTAAAATTCTGAACGAGTAGATCTGCGCGTTTTTGCCAGTTTCACAGTTGCTTCAGGAGAAGGGAACACCCCGGCTCCTTACTCTGCAGTGTCCTGGACGCCATTCCTTTCATTCAGCTTTCGTGTGAGTCTGAACACATCTTCACGCCGCCTCTTTTCGAAAGCTTTTATCACTGTGTATAAAATTCTACGTTAGTTTCGTCTTCTTTTAGTACAGAAGTCTTACTTCTCTGCAAGGGATAAGTCCCGGACCCCCAGCGGATGCTCGAATAGTACTGAAGCCTTTGGACACCATATTTTTCCTGTACATTTATACTTCTTATAAAGCTGAATGTATAAATTAGGTAGAGTGAGTAATAAGACAACAGAACAAGTATAGCAATATGCGTGCTCTCTCTCTCTCTCTCTCTCACACACACACACACACACACGCACGGACACAACTGATCTGATAACTGAGGTGACCACTAAGTGACTAAGGGTTGGATAGTGTATACGGGCTGTGGTGACCCTAGAAAAAAGGACGATTCGTGTCCCAGGCAGGACGGAGCAGGATGGCACAAGATTTCATCACACTTCAGGACAGCTCGCAATTCGAAACTCATGTAATGATTTATTTCTGGAGTTTTCCGTTTACTGTTTTCAGACCGTGGTTGGACCTGGGCACCTGAAGCCATGGAACCCACGGATGAGGGGAGACTCCGCTGTAAACACGCTGCTCCGCGGTCTTTTCCGTGGCGCCGACTCCCGGGACACGTCTGCCGCCACCTCATCCCGCTTCCTCTGGCCGCGACGTGTCTCCATCTCCCCTGGGTGCTCTCAAGCTTTCTATCCCTGGGTTTGGGTGTTTTGATGACAAGGAGCATTGACGTCATTCTCTTTTAAGTTTCTTCTGCTTGGGTTCACTAAGCCTCTCGAATGTGTGTGTTTACACTTTTCATCAGATTTCCAGGATTTTTCACATGACATCTTCGGTTTTCGGAGACACCCACGGCCTGCTTGGAGTCGTCTCAGAGCTCATGGATTGTTTGAAAATCTCTGTTCTCACCCAGAACTCGGTGAATTAGGAGTTTTTCCGGTATGGCTGCTGGGAAGAAACATTGTTTGCCATCCGCGTTAGGATCACACGGTGCCAATTCTCGTTTTTCAGATGGTGTCCCCTGAGTATTTTCCTCACGTGCATGTGTTTCTCAAGCCATAAAATCTTGGCTCTTTTGCTTCTAATTCCAAAGCCGAAGCTCGTTGGAAAAACATATATTTTTTTTCCTTACTCTATCCCAAGATTTTTTTTTATCGAGATGAACGAAGTTAATAAACTCGTATTATCATTTTGAATTCTTAAACGTCCTCTGAAGCTTCTCAAAAGGCAGTTGTTCTTACATTTGGTTTCGTTTTCCAGCTGGAATGCAAAATCTAGGGGCTTTAGATTTCACAGTGTGTTTTGGAGTCGAAAGTCAAAGAATAACATCTTTCTGCCTTCGTGACGGCTCTTCCAACCAAACGTGCTTATTTAGAGAAACCGGTCCCATCTCCCCAATCCTTTCTGCCTTTGGTTTGCTCAGGGCGGTCACTGCATGGACACTAGGCCATAATTAATGACATGAAGTCTGCAGTTCCGCTGTCCCCGTGTGACTTGCCACAAGCCTCCTATAGATTAACGTTACACTAAAGCCAAAGAAACAATGGTGACCTCTGGGGTGACTTTGTTTTGTGAATAGTGAGCTTGGACTTTTTGCTTTCTTTTCATATAATCTAGTATTTTATGACTACATAGTGGTTATACATCATTTTTCTTTGAACTCTTTGGTGCCGAAACAGTTCCTCTCAGTGGGGAGAAGTGAGATCCTTTTCCACTTTCTGGACTGAGGCGTCAAGTGCCATTCATGTCCTCTTCCTCTGAAATTTCTTTTTCTGCACGTGGGGCTGACGGCCGGGCTCCGGGTTATACGAATGGAAGGAACACAGGCTAAAGTGATTTTCTGGGGCACCGAGCAAGGAGATCTTAAGTCAGTCGTTTACATTACAGAAGAATCTCGGCCCCTGGGAGACTCTAAAGTAGTCAAAGTTGATTCTCGGGTACACCGCCCCCCATTACAGCCTGTCCACCTTCGTCCCACGTTCAGGAGGCCGAATCCTGATGCTGTCTGGGCTGCTGGATCTGGCTGACTCAGAAATCCTGCAGAAACACGATATTTGGTGATCGTACGGCCCTATTTTTCAGCTCATTTTCTTTCTCTTCTATTTTAGGTGGTCTTCAAGCAACCTGATGGTAAACATCCCGGTAAAGAAATCCCTGCCTAATCTCTATCGCTTTCCTCATACTGATTCCCGAACGTGGAGCATCTCAGAAAAAGCAGGTGAGGCATTTTCAGCGCACCTGCCCAGGGAGCGATGCAGGTGTTGGTCTCGGCACCTCTGCAGCACGTGATCCTGACTCCTGACGGCCGGACACGTGGGACGAGTGTCGCACTCTACAATTCCGAATTCGTTTCGGTATTCGGAAGGTGAGACATTTTCTTTATATTTATTATTTAGAGTCCTGATTTTTTTTTCTGTTTTCACCCGGTTTTAAGTGTTTCTTTTCTTCAAGGTAAAATATTGTTTTATATTTAGAAATTTAAAGTGCGAATAACTAGGACAACCTAGATGCACGTAAAGAGAAAATACTCTAGTAATTACTTTTCCTTTATAACTGTGCTTTAGTTTATGTATTTCCCGTGTGTTTACTGTAAAAAAGAAACTGGATAATAGAGTCGTATGTTTTTATGTTACTTGTCACATTGAGAGTTATTTCCATGTCAATATCTCATACACTTTAAAGACTGCTCAACACTCTATTATATTAACCAGGCAGAGAATATTAAAAACACATTTTTTTTGGTAGAAGTTTAAGATTTTTTCAATTTTTGCTAGTATCAGTTGTCACAATATATATACTCATCTGTGAACACTTAATCTATGTATTTCCAGAAATGTAATTGCTGTGTTAAAGAATATTATTAATATCCTTTATTAATATTATTAATATCCTTAATAAAGGATATTAATTGGAGTTTATTTC
>NW_011889268.1:34322-36036 GCF_000151845.1 Pteropus vampyrus | reverse complement strand
GTCCCCGTGTGACTTGCCACAAGCCTCCTATAGATTAACGTTACGCTAAAGCCAAAGAAACAATGGTGACCTCTGGGGTGACTTTGTTTTGTGAATAGTGAGCTTGGACTTTTTGCTTTCTTTTCATATAATCTAGTATTTTATGACTACATAGTGGTTATACATCATTTTTTTTTGAACTCTTTGGTGCCGAAACAGTTCCTCTCAGTGGGGAGAAGTGAGATCCTTTTCCACTTTCTGGACTGAGGCGTCAAGTGCCATTCATTTCCTCTTCCTCTGAAATTTCTTTTTCTGCACGTGGGGCTGACGGCCGGGCTCTGGGTTATACGAATGGAAGGAACACAGGCTAAAGTGATTTTCTGGGGCACTGAGCAAGGAGATCTTAAGTCAGTCGTTTACATTACAGAAGAATCTCGGCCCCTGGCAGACTCTAAAGTAGTCAAAGTTGATTCTCGGGTACACCGCCCCCCATTACAGCCTGTCCACCTTCGTCCCACGTTCAGGAGGCCGAATCCTGATGCTGCCTGGGCTGCTGGATCTGGCTGACTCAGAAATCCTGCAGAAACACGATATTTGGTGATCGTACGGCCCTATTTTTCGGCTCATTTTCTTTCCCTTCTATTTTAGGTGGTCTTCAAGCAACCCGATGGTAAACATCCCGGTAAAGAAATCCCTGCCTAATCCCTGTCGCTTTCCCCATACTGATTCCCGAACGTGGAGCATCTCAGAAAAAGCAGGTGAGGCGTTTTCAGCGCACCTGCCCAGGGAGCGATGCAGGTGTTGGTCTCGGCACCTCTGCAGCACGTGATCCTAACTCCTGACGGCCGGACATGTGGGACGAGTGTCGCACTTACGATTCCGAATTCGTTTCGGTATTCGGAAGGTGAGACATTTTCTTTATATTTATTATTTAGAGTCCTGATTTTTTTTTTTCTGTTTTCACCCGGTTTTAAGTGTTTCTTTTCTTCAAGGTAAAATATTGTTTTGTATTTAGAAATTTAAAGTGCGAATAACTAGGACAACCTAGATGCACGTAAAGAGAAAATACTCTAGTAATTACTTTTCCTTTATGACTGTGCTTTAGTTTATGTATTTCCCGTGTGTTTACTGTAAAAAAGAAACGGGATAATAGAGTCGTATGTTTTTATGTTACTTGTCATATTGAGAGTTATTTCCATGTCAATATCTCATACACTTTAAAGACTGCTCAACACTCTATTATATTAACCAGGCAGAGAATATTAAAAACATATTTTTTTTGGTAGAAGTTTAAGATTTTTTCAATTTTTGCTAGTATCAGTTGTCACGATATATATACTCATTTGTGAACACTTAATCTATGTATTTCCAGAAATGTAATTGCTGTGTTAAAGGATATTATTAATATCCTTTATTAATATTATTAATATCCTTAATAAAGGATATTAATTGGATTTTATTTCACCCTCACATTCATTTCCACAAGTTTGGAGCCAAGTTTTCCACACACATCAAGATACACTGACGACTCAATTTATCAGTTTAAGTGTATTTGATAACCAATGAGGCTGACATCTTATAATGTACGGTGTCTCTGGGAATTCATATTTTCCATCTAAGTTCCTTTTAAAAGGGTTGTTCTGTCCTTTGTTGGCCTTCTACTTATCGATAAGGCTGGGATCGTGACTACCTGTTAACCATGCATGGGACTGATAAGCTCTCATTTTTATCGTTT
>NW_011889268.1:28563-33562 GCF_000151845.1 Pteropus vampyrus | reverse complement strand
GCCGCCTCACTGTTTGCTGCATGCCTCCCCCGCCAGGCCGGCCCTGCCTCCCGTGCCCTGCCCTGACATATCCGAGCAGGTGTCCATGTCCTGCCCCCTCGCCCACCAGTGCCTACCTAGGTCGGAACCCCCAAGGGGGACAGGGGCTGTGCTCCTTCCCTCCCATGGACGAAGGACCACATTCTGGGTACTCCTCCAGATCGGCCACCGCCTCCCCACTCTCGGCCCCCCTTGCCCGTCCCCAGCACGGACAGGAAGGGCGAACTTGGCCTCCATTATCGTCTTCACTCCACTTTTGGAGGCAGCTCAAAAGTCTCCTCCGTCCCTATGCACCTGTTAGATGTCCGCCTTCGCGGGAGGCACGTGCTGCCAACCCCAGTCTCCAGGACAGCGGATTGACAAGGTCAAGGGCTCTGGGACTGGGACTGCAGTGGAGAAGGGGAAGGAGAGAAAAGGAAGAATCAGAGAGAGAGAGAGACGGAGAAGCGGGGGGCAGGCGAGGGGCTCGGGCCCGGCCCAGGCCCCAGGCCGCCTTCTGGGACCTCTCCGTCTCGCCACCCTGGCTGTGACATGCAACGAGGCGCTCAGCCTCCTGCCCCCCGTGAGCCCAACAGCGACGGACGCCGTGTCACGGGCTGCGCCCGAAGGTGGCAAGGGGCGACCGCCTGTCACTGATTAAGGAGTTAACAAACGAGGCGTAATATCGTTCCGACCTATCGCACTGGTTCGAAGGCCCGTGGGACATTGACTTTCTGCTTTTCCTTTTTTTCTGGAGAAAAAGAATTCACGCTGCGTTCTGACACGGGTTCTTTTTCTTTGGAAACAGATAATAACCTCAGTACTTCATTCTCCTTTATGCCCACAGCCTCTGCCTTCGTTTAGAATTTCATCAAATCTCATTTACAGTTTCAGGAGCCTGGTAACCAGTGTCCCTGGCAACAGCCCCCCCTCCGTCCGCCCCGACTCCGCCTAAGGACTGATTCTCTTCCCTCTTCTCTGCTCGCCTCCCATGATCCTATCTCCCCCATCAAATGAATTTTAATGCCACACTCATAATGCATGTTCTAATGTTGTTTGTGTGCCTGGCTGGTCCTTTCTGCATATGAATGTTTCTTGAGTAGTTGAAATGATTGCTCTGGATAATTTATATTCTGATTTCCACCTAGCAGTAATTTCATAAGCCTTTTCCCAACTGCTAGAGAGCCCTAATAATTATTTTTCCAGACAACATGTGGATCCATGGCGGGGGGAACCATTATTCAATTAATCATTAGACCCCGTTGCTGGATATGCTGGCTGCTTCCAATTCGTCAGGGTTGTTTTAAATAATGCTACGTCGAAGGTCTGGGTACGAATTGGTATTTTTCCCGTTTTTGACTGATTTCATCGTAAGATGCATTTCATGGGGTAGTGTCACTGGGGAAACGCACGAAAATGTTTTTACGGCATTAGATTAAAATGTCAGCTGCTTTCCAACTCTAATAGGTCCGTCACCCCTAACCAGCCCTGCGTATCATTGGATCGTTTCCTACAAGATGTAAAGAATCACGAAAAGTCACACGAATTAAATTTTCATTTAAGGAATGAAGATTTTTCTTAATTTCACAGTTACAAATTAGAATCTTTGCTTTAACTATCAACAGGGTTGAACCCAGCCACACGGTTCGCTGCGTGTGTAATTTGGAGCAAACCGTTACAGTTTGGTCTGTCACCGGGGACACTTAATGAATGCAGAAAGCAACAGCATCTCCGTGGTGCCGCCAGCCATGTTTCTGTCAGCGTTTGTCACTTCGCTATTGTCGGCAGTGGTGGGGCTAGTTCTTCCTTTTTTGCCACACAGACTTTGATGCCATTTACCATCTTTTTGAAATCTTTATTGAGGAATAGTTGATGTACAAAAACGTCCACATCGAACGGATGCATCTTGACGATTTTGGACACATGCGTACACCTGTGATAGCTTCCCCATGATCAAGATATGAAACACACCCGTCAGCTCCAGAAACTTTCGTGTATACTTTGTGTGTGTGTTTGTGGTTTGTGTGTTATGAGCACTTAACATGAGCTCCGTCCCCGTAACACATGTTAAAGTGTGTGACACCTTATTGTTAATTACAGCTCCTAAGGAGTGAATCTCTAGAACTTACTTGCATAACCGAAACTTTATAGTCATTGAAAAATAACTCAGCCCCTGGCGATCACGTCTCTCTTCTGCGAGCCTGAGAATTGTAGATACCTCGTCTAAGTGAGATTATATAATACCCGTCCTTTCGCAACCGCCGTATTTCATAATGCATGTGCCTCCTAGATTCATCCATGTCCACCTAAATGGCAGGGTTTCCCTTCTTTTGATTTAATTAATTCATTTTTTTGATTCTTAAAATTCATTTTTCAATTAGAGTTGACATTCGATGTTATATTAGTCCCAGGCGCACGCCATGGTAATTGGACATTTACGTAACTTAGGACGCGACCCCCGCCGATAAGTCTGGTGCCCCCGACGCCACGCGCAGTGATTCCCGTGTCCCTGCCCGGGTTTCCCGTGTCCCTGCCTGGGATGCTGCGCTTCGCATCCCCGTGACTGTTTTGGAACTAGCATTCCGCACTTCCCGATCCCGTCCCCATCTTCACGCGGCCTCCGCCCCTCCCGTCCGGTAACCATCAGTTCGTCCTCTGCATCCGTGAGTTCGTTCTCTGTTTTGTGCGTTCATTTGCTTTTGCGCTTTAGACTCCACATAGAAGCGAAACCATCTGGTCGTCTGTCCTTCTCTGTCCGACTTATTTCACTTAGCACAGTGCCCTCTAGGGCCACCCAACTTTCACAGGCGGTAAGACGTCATTCACTTTGTGACCAAGTACTATTCCATCGTATGTAAGTACTCATCGTCTTTCGGGGGACACTTGGGTCTGCTTTCCTTACCCAACAGCCACCCTGTGTCTTTTGACTGGAGCATTTAATCCGTTTACATTCAAAGTAATTGTTGGTAGTAATGTAGTTATTGCCATTTTGTTATTCATGTTTTTTATCTCTTTTTCTCTTTTTTCTTCTGTCCTGTAATACCGGTTGGGTGGCGATGAACTCCTTTGGGTTTTTTCTTGTCTAGGAAACTCTTTATCTGTCTTTGATTCTAAACGACAGCCTCGCTGGGTAGAGTCATCTCAGATGTAGGTCCTGGCTTCTCATCACTTCGAATACTTCCTGCCGGTCCCTCTGGCTGCAAAGTTTCTGTTGAGAACTAGGCTGACGGTCTTATGGGAGCTCCCTCGTAGGTAACGAACTGCTTTTCTCTTGCTGCTTTTGAGATTCTCTCTTTGTCTTTAACCTCCGGCGTTTTCACGAGGCCGTGTCTCGGTGCGGGCTTCTGTGGGTTCATCTCGTTTGGGACTCTGTGCTTCCTGGGCTTGTAGGTCTATTTCCTTCGCCAGGTTAGGGAAGTTTTCTGTCATTGCTTCTTCAAAGAGGTTTTCAGTTCCGTGTTCTCTCTTCTCCGCTATGGTCCGAATGTCGGCAGACTTCCTGTTGTCCCAGAGGTCCCTTAAACTACCCTCGCTTTTTTTGGGGTTCTGTTTTGCTTTCTGCTGTTCCAAGTGGGTATTTCTGCTACTTTATCTTCCAAATCACCGCCTCGATCCTCCATAGCTCCGATCTGCTGTTGATTGCCTCTAACGTAGTCTTCATTTCAGTTATTGTATTCATTAAGGACTGCTGCTTTTCATGTTTACTGTCTCTTTACCGAAGTTCTCACCGAGTTCATCTGCTTTCCCCCTAAGCTCATTGAGCGTCCTGCCAATCAGTGGTTTGGATTCTGCATCTGATACGTTGCTCGTCTCCATTTTATTTAGTTCTTTTTCTGGAGCTTTGTTCTGTTCTTTCCTTTGGGCCATGCGTCTTTGTCTCCCCATTTTGGCTGCCTCCTTGTGTGTGTTTGTTAGGTGGAGCCGTTATATCTCCTGGCCTTGGTCGAGTGGCTTTATGTAGTAGGTGTCTTGTGGGGCCCAGGGACACAGTCTCCTCGGTCACCTGATCCGGGTGCTCCAGGTGTGTCCTTGTGAGGGCTGTGCGTACCCTCCTGTTGTAGTTGAGCCTTGGTTGCTGTTGGCACGTCTGTGGGTAAAATTGGCCCTCGGGCTGACTGGATGTGAGGACTGGCCGTGACCATGAGCTGTTGTGCGGGGCTGACCCCACGGAGCAGGATTCGCTGTAGCTGGGCTCTGGTGCCTGCCCAGTCTGCCCTTTGGGGGCGTCGTTTGCGGAGGTGGTCGGGTGGGTCTCTGGTGTGTTCTGAAGTTGGCCACTAGCTGTCTTGGTTCCGGGGTCTCTTGGGAGGGTCTCTGAAGAAGACCAAGGTCAGCTGCTGCCTATGCCCTGCCCAGGGCCACCTGGTATGAGCTACAGAGTGATCTGCACATGGTTGCCACTTGTGCTGGGCTTGGAGGCACCTGGGAGAGGCTGAGCCGCGAACCGAGGCCTCTGCCGCTAGTGCCGGGCTGGGGGCTGCTCTGCGAGAGGTGCGGGGCCTGCGGAGGCCAGATGCTGCTTGTTTGAGGTTTGTGAGCCTTTGTGAGATTCTAGGGAAGTCCACAGCATGAGCTGAGGTCAGCCACTTGTGAGCGACAGCTTCTGGTAGAGGTTCAGGCCTGTATATGATTTAGGGGGGGCAGGTTTTCAGGGAATCACCAGGGTGGGGTGAGTTTGATGGAGACTCGGGTTTAGCGGCCACCTGCACCTACAGGCTGGGTGAGGGGAGGGTTCAACAAAGAAACAAAACAGCACAGAAAGCGCCCCCTCCGGCCCTCGCCCTGAAGCAGACATCTCAGTCCATCCCTGTGTACCCCTGAAGCCTTTCGAGCTGCAGACTCAGCACCGGAATCAGAGCGAGCAAGTCTGTCAGTGGTGAGTCCGTGCGGGCCCTTAAGAGGATGCCTGGGGCTCCCGCTGCCCTCCATGTCACTCAGCCACCGTCCCTCCTGGTTTTCACAACCAGAAATGTGGGAACTG
>NW_011889268.1:18727-27313 GCF_000151845.1 Pteropus vampyrus | reverse complement strand
ATTTTAAAAAACTAAAATTCCTATGAAACCACAAAAGACCCCGAATAACCCAAACGGTAGTTTCTGATGAGGATGCAATTCAAGCTGTTTTTCCCGTCGGCAAGGCGGCCTCCCCGCCAGTGCCTGCTTTTGAGACTTTTTATTTCTACTTAGTCTGCTGAAGCCCAGCTGTGGCGGACCTTGGGGTCCGTCTGCTTGCGTTTGTCCTGCCTGGGGTTTGTTCAGCTTCCTGAATACGGGTGCCGCTCGGCGGGTTCTGTTCCAGACGTCGCCGTGATGCGAGTCACATGGGTGTTTTGGTTTCCCAGGGCACGTGGAAGCTGTGCTTACGCTGTGCCGTAGTCCGGCAAACGCGCAGTAGCATCATGTCTCAGCAAACGGTGTACACACCTTAATCACAATACCTCATGGCTCAAACACGCTCGCTGTCAGCTGGGCCCAGCGAGCAGGGACCGCTTTGCTGGCGGGGGTCCCGCCTGGCCGTGGGCGCCTGGTCAGCGTGGTGGCTGCCGAAGGCTTGGGTGAGCCCAGCACTTTCTTAACATTAGACAACAATGCAGTTTGCCGTGTTCGTCATGATTTCTCTATAGCGCGTGGAGCTCTTGCGGGGCCAGGCGCCTTGTCAAGGAGCAGGAATATTTTGAAAGGGATTTTTTTTTTCTGAGCGGTGGGTCTCAACAATGGGCTTAACATACTCAGTAAACCACGTTGTAAATAGACACGCTGTCGCCCAGGCTTGGCTGTGTCATCTGTAGGTCACAGAGTAGATTGAACGTAACTCTTAAGGATTTGGGGAGTAATAAATGAGCATCGAATCCAGACTGAAGACACAGACGCCCCCGCCCCCGATGGGGTCCCAGCCTGCCCCGTGAGGCCGTGAGGCCGTGAGGCCAGGCCCGGGCTCCCGTCCCTCTGTGGAGGGCCAGAGCGCATCTCTCCCTGGCGTGGGTCTGTCTGTCTGCGCTGTGGATCTCTGATTTACCGCGGCTGCCTTCACCTGCCAGCCATCTTCTGGCGAGCTGCGGCCACACCTTGTGCTTCATGTGATGGAGATGCCCCTCCAGCTGCAAGGCCTAGTGTCTGCCAGCGCCCCCCCCACCCCCCGCCGCCTCCCTGGGGTGCACAGGATCGAAGAGGGTGGGGGCCTCGCTCTGGATTAGGCTTCAGCTTAGAGGAATGTCGTGGCCGGTTTGATGTTCAGGCCAGAGCAGGAAACTTTCTCCATGTCAGCTGCAAGGCTGCTTCGCTTTCTTATCGTGTGTGTTTACTGGAATTGCGTTTTGAATCTCCTTCCAGAATTTTCCCTTAGCTTGAGCTGGCCCGAGAGGCCACCCTTCCCCCATCCCGGCCTTTGATGTGCCTTCTTCTCCGGGCTCCGTCGTCCTGGCTTTCGACTTAAAGTGAGAGACGTGTGACTGTCCCTTTCACTTGAACACTTAGGGGCCACTGCGGGGTTCTCAGTGACCTACTTTTGGTATCATTGCATCTCAGGGAACAGGGTGACCAAGGAGACAGAGATGAGGGAACGGCCTGTCTTTGGAGCAGTCAGAACACACGCGACACTGAGCGATGAGGTTCGCTGTCTTTCGCGGGTGCAGTTCGTGGCTCCCCAGAGCGACTGCAGTAGTGACGTCGAGGCTCACCGATCCCAGACCTCCCTGACAATTACGGTGATGACAAAAAAGTTTGACACGTCGTGAGAATTACCAGATAGCGCAGAGACACAGAGTCAGCCAAGGCGTCGGGGCGATGGAGCAATGGGTTCACCGGCCCAGTGACGTCACAGACCCCTAGTCCGTGAAAACACAGTGTCCGGGACGCCCAGGGGAGCGGATGGGCCCGTGCGCCTGTGTCCTCTGCCGAATTTGGGGAGTTTTCAGCCATTCTTTCTTTCTTTCAGCCGTACCATCTTTCTCTTCTCCTACAATATAAAACGTGGGCCTTTTATCATACTGTCGCAGGCCCGCGAGGCTCGGCTCATCATTCCGTCCAGTCCGTTTGCTCCCCGTGGTTGAGATCGGGGCGATTTCTGTCGTCCTCTCCCTGAGTTCACATTCTTCCCTCTGTTCTCTCCATCCTCCCGTCGAGCTCATCCTGTTCTACAACTTCGCTAAATTCATTTCTCATCGATAGGTAGTTTCCACGAGATTTTCCACACACGCGGTCGTGCCGTCTGTGAATAAAGACAAGCTTTATCTATTCCTTTCCCATACGTATAGAGTTTTCTGTTCTGATCTCATTTCACCAGCTCGAACCTCCAGTATAATGTCGAATAGAAAACGCGAAAGCGGACCCCCTTGCCTCGTTCCTGAAACTGTTACGAACGCATTCGGCCTTTTGCCGGTGAGTGTACTTTGGCCGCAGGTTCGTCTGAGATGCCTTCTACCAGTCTGAGGAAGTTCCCTTCTATTCCTAGTTTGTTGAGAAATTTTATCACGCACGGATGTCGAATTTTGCCAGACGATCTTACTCCATCTCTTGGGATGATTATATAATTTCTCCTCTTTATAACTATGATGTATCGTATTGATTGACGTTTTAGTGTTGACCTCATTTGCAAAATACTCACTAGGTCATAATTTCTTGTGTTTTGTACATGTTGCTGGATGTAGTAAGCTAATAAATTATTAGGAACATTTGTATCTGTGCGCATGAGGAAGTTGGCTTGTGGTTTCCTTGTAAGGTCCACCTTTGATTTTGTTATTAGGATAATTCTAGTATAAACGTACAAGTTGGAAAAATTCGCTTTTAATGAGAGTTTTGGTAGGACTGATGTAATATCTTCCTTAAATTTTATAAAATTCGCCAGTGAGACTATTTGGGTGGGAATTTTTTTTTTCCGAGTGGGAACGTTTGAAATTATGAGTCCTTTAGGAGGATCGATAAAATTGATAAATTCACAACTAATCCAAACATAAAAAGGGGGAAGATACACACATTGCAGTTTCGGAAATGACAACATGATGTATCACCAAATAGCTTGCAAACGAACAAACAAAAAAAAGATAATACGAGAATATTCTGGAAACCTGTGGGCCAGTAAATTTGACAACTTAGATGACCTGGACAGGTCCTCCCATCGGTGGGAGGATGCTGAGGTCAGCAGGCCCCGCGGCCTATAACTGTCTGATCCGGGAAAGTGCCACAGTTCCCTCCCCTGAGCCCCGTGTGACTCCCGGCGGCTTTTCCCAGGAGGCCGTTCAGGAACGAGGGTGCGTTCTTCATCTGACGGCCAGGGTAGCGTTTGTCCCCGCCCCGTGCTCTCTCCCTTCCCGACTGTCATACGGACGGTGTCGGGGACAAAATGGCACCTCTCCCTCCACCCGTGGGAAGTTAACGCTAGTCGCTCCCTGAAATATAACACGGGTGACTTGGGCTCCTGTGTCCTGAACAGCAGAGGACAAGGAAAAGCCCGCCATCCGTTCCACGTGATTTGACAAAGAAAAAAGATGATGCTAAGAACTCTGTACGAGGCGAAGAGTTTTCAGAAGACCCGTATGAGTCTATAGGACGTGGCTAGTTACTAGGGCTGCGTGGCAAGTCGCCACCAACATTGCAGCAACAACAGACATTCACCCCTGCCGGGTTCGGGGGCAGACACCCAATCTCCGGGTGCACCAGGGCTGTTTCCTGTGGAGCCCCCGGGGAGGACCCGTCCAGGCCTCTGTCCTGTCAAGGGCAGCCCTCGCATCTCTGTGGCCTGTCTCTGCAGCTCGCCAATCTCTTTCCCCCTTCACCGTGCCTTTTCCTCTGTGTGTGTTCGTCCTAAATCTGTCACCTTTCCCATAGACTAGATAAGTAACGATCGAGGGCCTACCCCGAGTCCAGGATGACCTCCCAGTAAATATCTTACTCAGCTGCATCTTCAAAAACACCATTTTTAATAAGGTCGCATATCTTCACGTGTCAGGACGTATTTTGGGGGTGGGTAGACCCTATTCGATTTACAATTGAGGTTCTCCCAAGTAATCTGGTATTCCAGCCCATCCGTGGAAACTGGCCCTGGGGTTTGCGCGGGCCCGGGCTGACGTGAGAAGCAGCTCCGCCGTGCCGGGGAGGTCAGCCCGGAGCCTGGCTGCCGGCCGGTGTGACGCCGGGCCACGCGGCCACGTGTCCCCGAGCCGCGAGACCCCTTCCGGGCCTGACTTCCTGGGGGTCGTTGAGGGTGCGGTGTGATTTCTCTGCCTGTCGATTTCCCTTCCTGACCGCTCAAACTTTTCCAGTTCTGTTTCCTACATTTAGGGGTTCGGGTTTATTTTAAGCCATTCGTGTAGGGGGTGAAAAGACAGTTTGGGGTCTATTTATCGCTGTCTTTCCATAACCGTTTGTTGAAAAGATGATCCTTACCCTCCTGAGTTACCTTGGCACTTTTGTCAAAAATCAGTTGGACGTAGAAGTGTGGCTTTATCGCTGGGTCTCTTTTTCTGATCGATTCAATTATATGTCTGTCCTTAGGCAAATACAAATCATCAATGCCTTTATAGTACATTTTTAAAACAAAATGGCAAATAGGCAGTTTGCCTATTTCATATATAGTAGTATTTCTGTGTAAATATTAGGATTAGCGTGATAATTTCTACCCCTCCCCCCAAAAAAACCCAAAACTCTTCCGGGATTTATTTTGGATTTCATTGACTGTAGATTCGATTCAGAGAACTGACGTCTGGGTAAAACTGAGTCTCTTAGCCTTGAACTTACCTAGATTATCTTTAAGTTATTCTAGCAATGAGTGTAGTTATCAGTGTAGAGACATTGTACCTATTTTGTTCAATGTATTTCTAATATCACATATACGTTTCAGACACCAACTTGAGAACAAGGTCCCCACAATTCACCAAAAAGACTCGGGACCCAAAAATGCTGCTGTACCCACAGCATTGCCTATTACAGTGAAAGAGAACTTGAAATTTGCAAAAGACAAAGGCCCACGGCCTGTGCCCAAGAAAGTATCCTGAATATAGTAATTATATGTATAATGTATAATATATGTGTAATAATGTGTATATATAACATACAGTTAGACATTAATGTATCATTATGCATATACAGTGTTTAAAATAAAATACATTTAATATATATTTAAATGCCATTCTGAATGCTACATTAAATGATACTTTCTGGTTTTCAGGTGGCACCAGATAGGCGTAGAGTTGGTTTTTGTGTATGTTTTCGGATCCTGCAACGTCGCCGTACTCACTGATCCTAGTACTTTCTGTAGATTCTTTAGCATACGGCTCTGCACACACAAAGGCGGTTTCGCCTCTCACCCCGTAATCTGCATGGGTTTTCTTCTTGGTTCATTGCAGTGGCCAGGCCTGGGACAGGACACAGAGCAGAGGTGGGCGAGCACGTCTTGCTGTGTATTTCCCGTCGGGCAGAGCGCACTCAGTTCCCCGTGTGAGGAACGATGCTGACTGTATGTCTTTCACAGATGCCCTCTATCCGGCTGACGATATCACCTTCCAATTGTAGACTATTGACAAGTTTTATCCTAAGTGGCTTTGATCAGTTACATGAATTTTCGGCTTCTACTGAGATGACATGTGACTCTTCTCATTTATTATATGAATACGGTAAATGCCCCTTTTGATTTTTAAGTCTACAACCAACCTTTCATTTCAAGGATAAATGCTATTTGGTCCTGGTGGGAGACATCTCAAATATTCCTGGATTTCATTTACTAATATTTTCTTAAGGATCTTGGCTTCTGTGCTCACGAGGAAAATCGATCTGCAGTTTCCCTTGCTTCTGCATTTCTCTAGGCCCCGTGTGTGTGTGTGTGTGTGTGTGTGTGTGTGTGTGTGTGCGCGCACGCGCGCGTGTGTGTTTTAAATCAAGGTCATGAAGGATTCATAAGACGAGTTGAAGGATGTGCAGGAAAGGGTTAACCCGGAGGACCAGGGCTGCTCAGCCCTGGATATTTCTGAGGAAAACACATCTCAGGACTCACCCGGGCCTGGTCCTCAGAGATAATCTCTTAAACCCCTGGAATATCCGGCGTGATAAGAGCCCTTCTCCACGGAGGCCTTGGACCCCACCGTCCAGTCCGATAAGAGTGTGTGCCAACAGAGAGATTAGTGGGGAATGCCTTGTTTTGCTCTGGGGGCTGGAGGTTGAGGAGCCGCGTTCAGCTATGTGGGTGCTGCACAGGGGGGTGGTCACGGAGGCCAGGTGAGCCTGGTTGACAACAGTTCACACAGGTCGTCACCCATCGGTGCTGGAAGGAACGGGCACACGTGTGTGGCCGCACTGGGGGACGGCAGCCGAGAGCTCGCACCTGCTCCCTCCCAGACTTGGCCCATGCGCCTTTTCATTGCTGATTTTCAAAATTAAATGTATCGGGGTCACATCGGTTAATAGCATTATATAAGTTTCAAGTGCACAACAACACGTCATCTGGATGTTGCATTGTGTGCTCACCACCCAAAGTCACATCTCCTTCGGTCACCGTCTGTGTGAACCCTCTACCCTTATCTACCACCCACCCCTTTCCCCCTGGTCACCCCTCAACTGTCGCGTGTCCGTGAGTTTGTTTCGCTCGTCCATCTGCTGCTTTTTCCTTTATGTCATACGTATGAGGGAAATATGGTTCTTGTCCTCTGCTAACTTATTTCACTTAGCATCATCGTCTCGAGATCCATCCACGTCGTCGCAAATGGCAGTGCTTCATCTTTTCTGGGGCCGAGTCATATTCCATTGTACGTATGGACCACATCTTCTTTATCTATCACCCATTGAAGGACACTCTGGTCGTGTCCGTGTCTCGGCCACCGTGAATAATGCTGCAGTGACATCAAGGTGCATATACCTTTACAGATAAATGTTTTCAGGTTTTTCAGGTCGATTCCCAGAAGAGGGATCACCGGGTCATGTGATAATTCTATTCCTAACTTTTCTAGGACCCTCCACACTGTTATCCAAGCGGCTGCACCAGTTCGCAGTCCCACCGGCAGGGTCTGAGGGCTCCTTTCCCCCACAGCCTCTCCCACACTTGTTGTGACTTGCCCTCTTGGTGGCAGCCGTTCTAACAGGTGTGAGGTGCTGTCTCACTGTGGGTTTGATCTGCATTCCCCTCGTAGCTAGCGAAGCCGAGCATCTTTTCACATGTCTGCGGGCCCTCTGTATTGATCTCAGCATTGTCTTTCACTGTGATAAGCAAAGCTGAGCGGGGCAGCTTTTCTGAGTCCCGTGAGTTCCTTCAGGAACGCGCCGGGTCCGAGGGTCACGGGGCTCGGGAGCAGGGGCTCGCCGAAACGAGGGGCGATCATGATCTGGGGTTTGCAATGAATAACGCGGCACCGACACAGTCAACACAGGGCCTCACTGCAGTCCTGCCGGAGGTCAGGACTCAGGTGGGGTGTCCTCCTGGACCCCAACACCGGACTCTGAACAAACACACTCTGTTTACTCTGGTGTGGACACATTTTTAAAGCTGGAAGCCAAAGATGACAATGAAAAGCCTGACTGCAAATCCCCAGGGATGCTAGTCCAAGGACATTAACCAGGGCGAGGATTAAGGAAGGACTCAAAGTCCCCCGACCCGACCCCAGCTTGCAACCCAAGGCCATACACACGTGTGGACAAGTGTCCAGCAGGTAGAGAGGAACCCTTTCCTGGGCCCTTTGACAATGCTCTGTGGTCCCAGAATCTGGGGGTGACACGCTCAGGGGGACAAAAGCTGCACTGAGCGACGGCGGGGAATTCAGCAGCCGATGGGATTCAGACGAACGTTTGAATGGACGTCACAGTGTGGGGACAGACGCCGTGAGGAGCGGCTGTGCCTCCTCTGCGTGACTCCGTGGGCAGGGTGGGCGTTACGCCCAGCTGGGGCACTGGTCCATCCGGGGTCGCCACGCCCTCGCGCTGTGACCGTGTCTAGTATCGAAACGCTGGTGTCGTGAGCCTGCCTTCTGTGTGCCTTACCTGCACATCCCGAGTGGCAGCTCCAGACAGGTCCAAGCCCCCAGGCGGCATCAGACACCTCCCTGGCAAACAAAAGCAGGCCGTCATTTTAACTGATGACATGGGAGCAGGTGGAGGGGCTGGCATCGAAGCATTCTCTGTGCAGTAGCCCTGTGTGACTGTGTGACCCGTGGGAAGGCGGGTGGCTCGTGGCCTCTGCGAGGAGGTTACAGCGGCTGAATGAAGTGGTTCCACGTGCCAAGCGTCACGGTTCCTCGTAGGACTTCCGCGGCCAGAGGAGCCTAGCCTCGGCGATCGATCCGCCGATGACTTTCTCATTCTCAGTCTCCAGAAGGAGCCAGGCGTCGCGCGCCGTCACGGGGGGATGGCGGGGGAGGCAGTTCACACCCATCGTATTGCCTCCGGGCTGTTCGGATTCTCCCGTTTAGTGTCACGTTTGGGTTAGAAGGGATTTCGGACGTGAAACAGGTCTCATGCGTGATGAGGCACCGTGTCAATGGGATCACGATCAGATCGGAAGCTGAGGAGAAGCTGCGACTGACTTAAATCCCGTGGCGGCACGTGGTGACCGACGCAGGCTGGCTGGCTCATAAACCCAGCACAGCTCCGAGGGCTGGCCCCAAGGGTGACACCGTTGAGGGTGGTCTAGAAAGGAGCCACCTG
>NW_011889268.1:16057-18677 GCF_000151845.1 Pteropus vampyrus | reverse complement strand
GGTCACGGGGCTCGGGAGCAGGGGCTCGCCGAAACGAGGCGGGATCATGATCTGGGGTTTGCAATGAATAACACGGCACCGACACAGTCAACACAGGGCCTCACTGCAGTCCTGCCGGAGGTCAGGACTCAGGTGGGGTGTCCTCCTGGACCCCAACACCGGACTCTGAACAAACACACTCTATTTACTCTGGTGTGGACACATTTTTAAAGCTGGAAGCCAAAGATGACAATGAAAAGCCTGACCGCAAATCCCCAGGGACGCTAGTCCAAGGACATTAACCAGGGCGAGGATTAAGGAAGGACTCAAAGTCCCCTGACCCGACCCCAGCTTGCAACCCAAGGCCATACACACGTGTGGACGAGTGTCCAGCAGGTAGAGAGGAACCCTTTCCTGGGCCCTTTGACAATGCTCTGTGGTCCCAGAATCTGGGGGTGACACGCTCAGGGGGACAAAAGCTGCACTGAGCGACGGCGGGGAATTCAGCAGCCGATGGGATTCAGACGAACGTTTGAATGGACGTCACCGTGTGGGGACAGACGCCGTGAGGAGCGGCTGTGCCTCCTCTGCATGACTCCGTGGGCAGGGTGGGCGTTACGCCCAGCTGGGGCACTGGTCCATCCGGGGTCGCCACGCCCTCGCGCTGTGACCGTGTCTAGTATCAAAACGCTGGTGTCGTGAGCCTGCCTTCTGTGTGCCTTACCTGCACATCCCGAGTGGCAGCTCCAGACAGGTCCAAGCCCCCAGGTGGCATCAGACACCTCCCTGGCAAACAAAAGCAGGCCGTCATTTTAACTGATGACATGAGAGCAGGTGGAGGGGCTGGCATCAAAGCGTTCTCTGTGCAGTAGCCCTGTGTGACTGCGTGACCCGTGGGAAGGCGGGTGGCTCGTGGCCTCTGCGAGGAGGTTACAGCGGCTGAATGAAGCGGTTCCACGTGCCAAGCGTCACGGTCCCTTGTAGGGCTTCCGCGGCCAGAGGAGCCTAGCCTCGGCGATCGATCCGCCGATGACTTTCTCATTCTCAGCCTCCAGAAGGAGCCAGGCGTCGCGCGCCATCACGGGGGGATGGCGGGGGAGGCAGTTCCCACCCATCGTATTGCCTCCGGGCTGTTCGGATTCTCCCGTTTAGTGTCACGTTTGGGTTAGAAGGGATTTCGGACGTGAAACAGTTCTCATGCGTGATGAGGCACCGTGTCAATGGGATCACGATCAGATCGGAAGCTGAGGAGAAGCTGCGACTGACTTAAATCCCGTGGCGGCACGTGGTGACCGACGCAGGCTGGCTGGCTGGCTCATAAACCCAGCACAGCTCCGAGGGCTGGCCCCAAGGGTGACACCGTTGAGGGTGGTCTAGAAAGGAGTCACCTGCGACATTCCACCGTCAGAAAAACCGCTGTCACTGCCTGTCTCTCGGAGCTAAGCAGTGAGCGGAGCACCTTGTCTGTGTTTTGGATGGCACATGTTATTTTTTTTGTAATTAAATATATCGGGGTGACATTAGTTAATAAAATTATATAGGTGTCACGTGTACAATTCAGTAATACGTCATCCGTGTGTTGCGTTGTGTGTCCACCACCCAAAGTCAAACCTCTTTTTGTCCCCATCCGTCAGACCCCTTTACCCTCATCTACCTCCCCTGCCCCGCGTTCCCTCTGGTCACCAGTAAACTTGCGTCTGTGTCTATGATTTTTCGTCTGTCTTGTTCTGTTAGATTGTTGCTATATACGTCGCATATGAGTGAAATTATGGTTCTCAGTTTTTCTGTCTGAGTTATTTCACGGAGCACGATAATGTCGAGATCTAGCCACATGGTCACAGATGGCAGTGTTTCATCCTTTTTTATGGCTGCGTAGTATTCCATCATATGTATGGACCACAGTTTCTTTAACCATCATCCATCCAAGGAACCTCCAGTTGTTTCCATGTCTTGGCCACCGTGAATAATGCTGCAGTGAACACAGGGGTACATCTGTCTTTACAAATGTTTTCAGATTTTATGGGTAGATTCCCAGAAGAGAAGTTACTGGGATATAACATATTCTAATCTGACGATATGGTCAGCTACTATCCATAAACTAACCCAAAGAAGGATGTATTTAAACGCAGGCCTGAACAGTGGGAGGCTGTGTCTGACTTGCAAAAAGCGGTGGCTTAATCGGCGCCTTTGGGCTCTTATGCTCCACGCTCAGATAGCATTTTGGAAGTATTTGCAAATCACATGTATGCAGACTGGGACTTATGGCATTACCTGTGGGCGTCACTCAACAGTGATTGATGAAATTTTGAATCAGAAAAATGTCCAGACACATCGACACATTAAAACCATCTAAGAGAGAATTGTGAACTTGCTAGTGGGTGTTAATTGCAACTGCCCCATGACCGAAGGGCTTAAAATAAGCTTGAAACCTGAAATCCACATAATATCCTTGATGACGACAACTTCCAACCTGTCTGCTTCTATAAGGTTATTTATTTTTTTTCTTAGGTCCCACACATGAGTGAGATTATACAGCACTTGTCTTTCTTTGACTGACTCACACGTCACTTGCCCCTAAGGTTTTATCCACGTCGCAAATGACAGGTTCCCATCCTGTTTATGGCTGAGTCATATTCCAACA
>NW_011889268.1:8812-13621 GCF_000151845.1 Pteropus vampyrus | reverse complement strand
TGGAAGTTCCTCAAAAATTAAAAATAGAACCGCCATGCAACCCAGCAATTCCACTTCTGGGTGTTTATCTGAAGAAATCCAAAACGCTAATTAGGAAAGATACATGCACCCTTATGTTCATCGGAGCATGGTTTACAATAGCTGAGATTCGGAGGCCCACCTGTAGATGATTAGGCGTGGGGTGCTGTGGCGCATACACGCCATGGAATATTACTCGGCCATGAGAAAGAACGGAAATCTCACCTCGCTCTTCTCCAGGACGTGAACCGAGCGTGCAGGCTGCTGACTGGGGGTGTTGGAATCTGAGACACTAGAGGCGAACGGTGATTGGGAGTAAAAGGCGACAGTAGATGTGGACAGGGGTCGGTTGGAAGTAAAACGTAACACTAGAGGTGGTTGGTTGGGAACACTCGAGGTGCACAGTGGTTGGTTGGGACTAAACCAACACTAGAGGTGTATGGTGATTGGTTGGGAGTAAAACAGCACTGGAGGATATGGTGATTGGTTGGGAGTAAGGCGTAACACTAGAGGTGCACGCTGATTGGTTGGGAGTAAGATGTAACACTAGGGGTGCACGCTGATTGGTTGGGAGTGAAACAACACTAGAGGCGTACGGTGATTGGTTGGGAGTAAGACGTAACAATAGAGGTGCACGCTGATTGGTTGGAAGTGAAATGTAAGCCTCCTTTCATGCTGACATCTCCATCCCGCTCGCCAGCGCGTGGGTTCGTGGGTCCCGGGGGGGCGGTGGCCCTTCGCGGGGGTGTGGAAGGCTCTGAGAGAGAGGAAGCGGGGCAGTGCTGTCCCCGTGTGATGGCCGAGGAGCCCCACAGCCTCCACGCGCTTCCCTGGGCGGCTGTCACCAGCGTCTCCGGCGGCGTCGCGGAGGCAGGCGGGGTCTCACGCTTCTCTCCCGCCGGGCGCCCCCTTTCTCTACGCACTGCGTGTTTGACGGGGGCCACTTTTTTGATGTCATTCTGAAGAGGCTGGCATAAGCCTTACTATAGAATTCTGCCACCTATCGATCCTGTGTGTAATTGCAGGTCCTCGGGGTTTGTAATAGCCAAGTGCGATCCCTCACGTGTATGGGGGGAAAGCGGTGTGCGTGCGTGCGTGCGTGCGTGCGTGTGTGTGTGTGTGTGTGTGTGTGTGTGTGACACACAAGGCTGTAGGAATGACGACGAGTGGGTTAAGAGCTTGGCAGGAGGCATCAAAAAGCCCGAGGGAAGGAAACAGGTAGCGTCACGTTACCCACGTGGAGGTGTGCCTTGGTCACCTGGCATTCCTTGTACCCCGGTTCCGGGGCAGGATGCAGACATGGCATCAGGTATGCGGCCAGGTAGAAGGCCTACAGGTGTGAAGTCAGGCCTGTCAGAGGGAAGGCTGACACGTTTTGTGCAGGTGTCAGCCAGCTGGGAAGGGAAGTCTGCGGGACCGGAGAGCAGAGCCTTCCAGAAGTGCTCGCGTGTCCTCCAGCTCTTAGCCTGCTGCAGGGAGGGGTGAGGCCCAAGTCGTGGGGGACAGAGGCCTGTTTTTGTCCTCTCCCCTCGCCTGCCCCATCCGCCTCCCTCTCGCCTTGGGGTTCAGACAGGCGGAGTCTGTGGTGTGTCACCGCGAGCAGCATGGACTTGGTCGGCGATGGACCCACTCGGTTTTGCCGAGGTGGCGGTTTTCATGTGTTCGCGGGTGCTGACCCCACGTGGGGCACTGGGCCTGCTGGAGGGGACATGTCAGCGACCATGTGAAGTGGGACGCGGGAAGGAGCCAGTGGGAGCTCCAGGCAGCGGTGGCACAGGGGGCTGAGCCGGGGTCAGAGCAGGATGGGGAGCAGCGGGCTGGGGACAGTCGCCTCCATTTGAGCGGGGCCCCTGCTACTCTGCTAGCTTCGCTGCGTCCTGCATACAACGAATCGTGTGGGGTTCAGGGGCTCCCCGTGCGAATCGGGGCGCTGCAGTGGCCAAGCACACGGGGCGTAGGGTGGAGAGAGAGAGAGTGAGTGAGTGTGTGTGTGCGCACATGTGTGTGAGCGGCAGCTGCTGGCAGGCGTGGGGTGCTGCGTCCGGGTGGGGACAGCGGGAGGCGTGTGTGCGCATCACGGATCTACACGCTGGCTTTGTGTACCCAGGGGTCGGCTTTGTGCCTGCGTGCTTGTCCTCTCCCAGCGGGGCGCCCCGCTGGGGAGGGGGGCGGGCTGGGGGGTGCGCCGCCGCCCCGCGCCTCCGTCCCAGACCTGCCGCCTGTTCTTCTCCCTGGGCGCAAGTGCATTAATCACCCACTTTATATTCTGTACCTGTCCCGACGCCAGCCGCCTGCACTCGAGTCGCCTTAATGTTCCCGTCGGCTCAGCAGTGTCCAAAGGGACCTCTGGTTTCCAGGCAGAACAAAGTGTTAGCGGAAACCATGATTGCCCCTGGACTCGGGCAGAGAAGCAATTAAACCTGGGGCCAGTCACCGTGATCAGGGGTGTGGGGGAGGCAGGGGTCATAGTGAAGCCTGACCGATTAACCAGGGAAGCTCGGGGTGGCCCCCCAAGCTTTCCCAAACCCCGACAGCCACGGCCGTCACCCTGCCTCTCCCAAACCCCACGCTTCGTTGCTGCTACGGGGCTGGGGGTGCGCTTCAGCAGTGACAAGCGGGCTGCTGGAGATCAGGGGTATCCTTAGGAACTCTGTGCGGGTCTGTGTCTGCGAGAGCTTTGTTTCCCAGAACAAACGTGTGGACAGACAGCTGAGAAGGAGGGGGCGCTGGAGGAGGGGCGAGCGGTGGGCCCTCCCGTGGAGAGGAGGGGGCTTCCGGCCTCGCAGTCTTCTCCGCTGCCTGGCAAGTCCTCCATTGTGCCTGCGTTTCCTTTAGGGTCACAGCAGAAGCAGGGGTGGGGACCCAAGTGGTACAGAGGGCCAACCCTGCAAACCCGCCACCCTTTCTTTGGGGCTGACGGCCTTCAGTGGCTCCAAATAAATCACCTGTCTGCTCACCTGCTCCCCGTCCCCCAAGGCAGCTGAGGGTGTGGCCATTTGGGACGGAAGCCCGGGGCTCTTCGATTCAGGGTGGATGAGTGGGGGCGCCCTGAGCATCTGTGGTTTAAGATGTGGAATGAAAAGGCACATGGAACCACGGCGAGAGGTGAGTCGACAGCTTCGCAGAGCCACGGGTGACTTCGAGAGCAACTCGACCGAACAGAATACATTAGAAAGACATCGCCTTCGGAGGCCCTGATGTCAGGCGCGGTTGAGCCTCAGGCCACTTTGCCTCTGGTGCCCGAGCGCGCCTGGCTCAGGGCTGTCGAGGACATTCTACCTGCTCATCCCAGGGGAGGCCACAGCAGGCCGAGTTTGGGTCACCCCCGTGTCCCGTCTGGGTAGGGTTTCCTTGTTTGTCTTTTGCACGGGGAAGGTGACCAGTCTGCTGGAAGGGACAGTGTTTTAAACATTGGCTGTCTTCTTCCGTCCAGTGCGGCGGGGAAGTTGGGAATCGGGGCTCTAGGCCGAAAGCCCATTTCAGGCCCACGATCAGTACGAGGCTGTTTCTGAGCACAAAGCCCCGGTGAAGCGCTCGCTGCGTGCACAGCGGCAGCCGGGGAGGAGGGCGCCGGGCCTCCCGGGGCTGGGAGGGGTCGCTGGGAGCCTGCGCACTCCCCTCTCTGCACTGCAGGGTCTCGTCTGCGCCTGCGCTGGAGCCGGGCTCTGGAAGGGGGTGCTTGTGCAGAAGAGGGGGAGTCCGTGCACTTGTCATCGTCTCCCTGACCCCCTCCCTGTCCTCCCTCCCTCTCGGTGGCGTCAGGATTATTAATAAACCATTTCCCACCTCTCCCTGCAGATGTAAACACCCCAGCAGAACTGCGCGACGCCCGCGCGTGTCGCCACGTTCACGTAACCCGGTGGGGTCTGAGGTCTCAGACTTGGGCCTAAAATAAGTTTAAAATAGGGCGATCTTCCGGGAATCATGACGTGGGGTAGAAGGCCCACCGATGCTTCACTAGACGTAATGAAAGGCTTGACGGCACTGCTTCTGGACCCCGCTACCGCTAACCCTGGCGCCCCGGTGCGGCGGCCTCGGGCAGGGGCGGGGCGCCGAGCACCTGCAGGGCGACCCCTTTGGGCCTCTTTACTAAATGTGGGGGCGCCCGATGCAGGGGTTTGGGGTACATGGTGTGGGCCTGTGAGCATGAACTGCCCACCTCTCTTGGAACTAATTTCCAAATATTTCCAATCAAAAATGACCAAGGCTTCAGGGCCTTCACCAGTGACTGCCTTGGCCTGCCAGTATGGGTTTGGGCCAGGTGGCCTGGTACAGTCCTACGGGCTTTGGCAGACGCGGTGTTATTTATCCGCGGTGTTATTGTGCCGCACCGAGCGCCGCTTTCGGCCCTGGAACGCTCCCCCGACCCAGGGCACCTGTGCTGTCGTCCAGCCCCCCCTAAAACCCCGGCAACACTGATCCATTTACTATCTGTGCTTCACCCGCTGGGGGACATTTTGGTGGCCGCTCCCACCACCAAATAATTTGGAGAAAAGCTTGTGTAAACATCGCATTCGGGGGTTGTGTGTACGCGGGTTTTCGAGTCACTTGGTCCCACGCGTAGGCGTGTGATGGCTGCATAGCGGTACCAGGGCCACCTCGGTGACACACTGGCAAACTGTCGCCCAAGTGGCGGTGTCGTTTCGCTTCATGCAGACGGTGGACGCTGTCTCTGTGGCCCCGGAGTCCTCCCCCACGGACGGTTCCTCGGTCATTTGGGATTTGGCCATCGTGATCGATGTAACGGTATCTCGCCGCTGTTCTAATTTGCATTTCCCTAGTGACAAATGA
>NW_011889268.1:4906-6279 GCF_000151845.1 Pteropus vampyrus | reverse complement strand
GTTACGTAACAGGAGCAGAAGCACCCAGGACTCCACCGAGGGGATTTGTGTTAATTTGGCCAGAAGTTGGGTTTTGTGTAATGTTTGTTGTAGCTACAGGTACCAGGGGCTTCACATTCCTCCACAGACCTTGTTTCTGTCTCTCTTAGCCGTAGAATCCCCTGCGTCTCACCGCTCAAGACTGGTTCGTGTCTTGCAGCTGCCTGGGCCGTAATCCACACTGGGGTCTGGCCTTGGTGTGGCCGGCTGGTCCGAAAGGGGTGGGGGTACCTTCAGAATCAAGGCTAGGGCTTTAGTGTGTGCACTTCTGGGGGAGCACGGCCTTCATGGGGTGCTTACAGGGGAGTGGGGCCTTTGTAGGGTGCTTACAGGGGAGCAGGGCTTTTGTAGGGTGCTTACAGGGGAGCACAGCCTTCGTGGGGTGCTAACAGGGGAGCAGGGCTTTCGTGGGGTGCTTACAGAGGCTCAGGGCCTTTGTGGGGTACTTACAGGGGAGCAGGATCTTCGTGGGGTGCTTACAGGGGAGCAGGGCCTTCGTGGGGTGCTTACAGGACAGCGGGGCCTTCGTGGGGTGCTCACGCTTCTCTTCCACCGGGGAAGCCCCCTGCACCCCAACCGGGCTCCTGCCTCCTGCTCTGGCTGCACGTCCTGAACGTTCTCCAGCGAATCCCTGTGGACTTTGGTTTTTATTGCGATCCGTTTTTTTTCCTTAGATGAGACAGAGAGGCCGGAGGGGGCTGGAGCGGAGCGAAGTCCCTCCCTCCCCGGGTAAGGAACGGTGTCAGGGCCGCGTGAGAGCAGCCACCCTGCCCACGGTGGCCGCGTTTCTCACCCCCGACGGGGCCGAGCGCGAGTCCTTCTGAGACGCTCGCTCGCTCGGAGGACCTGGCGGAGTTCTTGGGTTTGCTCTCCGCTTTATTTCTGCTTCTGGTTTCAAGAAGCTTAGTCTGGCGAGTGAACAGAAATGAAGAGAGTTTCAGTATGCATCAGCCCAGCGCAGGCAAGGAAGAAATATATGTATATCTCTTTACTCCCACCAACTTACACCGTACATAATAAACAATTTGAAATGAGTTTGAAATAATTCGAAATGAGTGAAAGGTAAAACAATTAAACTTTCGAAATAATAAAGACCGGGAAAATATCTCCATGACATCGGGTAGGAAAAGATTTATTGAGCAATATTATTAAGGCAGAAATTATTTTTTGAAAACATAATTTGGACTTTGTTAAAATTAAGACCTTCTTATCCCCAAAGGATTTACAGCCACAGTTTATTTAAAACGCGTGCGCGCACACACACACACACACGCACACACACACACGCACACACGCGCGCACACTCACACACATGCACACGCGCGCACACACAC
>NW_011889268.1:0-750 GCF_000151845.1 Pteropus vampyrus | reverse complement strand
GGCGTCAGGCGTCAGGCGTCAGGCCAGCACGCGGAGACTCTGCACCCCGAGCCCCTCGTCGGGGGACCTGCGCCGAGTTCGGACAACCGTGGATGCGCGGTTCGCTTGTGCGGGAGGCGGCGGGCCGGGCCGGGCCGGGCGGGGTTCGTCTCCCCGGCACCTGCCGCTCCCCCAGCATCGGGAGCCGTCCTCCTCACGGCGGGGTGAAAGGAGGCGCCCTCCACGCAGGGCGTTCCGGGAGCACCCCCCTTGCTGTGTGCCCGCCTTCACTCACTGAGGGTGGGAAGCGAAGGCGACGATCTCTTTGCTTTAGGTTTAAGACGAAACGCGAAGAGCAGACAGACCCCTCCCACACCCCCGACGCCCCCTTTCCCCTCCTATCCACAGGGTAAACGACTGGGGGCCCTTGTCACAAGCAGCGAGGCGACGCCAACACTTCGCCGAGACTTCCTCGCTGTCCCCCAGATGTCTCTTCTCGGTCCAACTATCCCACCGAGGCCACCATGCTGCAGGGCACGGTGGCCTCCCGTAGGCTGCTCTTGGCGGTGACGGTTTCTGGGTGTTTGGTGACCTTCGCAGTTTGCGGGGGACCTGCCGGGCGTTGTGTAAAATGTTCCTCTCTCCGTGGCCCCCTGTGCTTTTCCCGAGGGTGGGACGGGGACTCCTGGTTTGGGGCAGAATGAGCACGAGGTGGCGCGCCAAGGACACGTGCTGTCGCTGCCGGTGTTGACCTTGACCACCTGGTCATCG